>NW_009925765.1:0-8731 GCF_000696875.1 Nestor notabilis | reverse complement strand
GGCACTGTCAGGAGCTGTAATGTCAGCAAGCACAGCTGGGATGCAATGGGGAGTGCTGCTTCAGCAGTCTTTGCTGGTAGTTCTGGTTCAAGAAATGTCTTTTTTTATTATTATTTATATTTTTTACTAAACTTTGGGAAATGTGGTGTTGTTGGTTTATTTAATGCTTATAACTTTTGTTCATCAGTTTTCTATAACTATAGGTTCTGAGGCATTTGCTGTTTCCTGTACTTCAGTTGCTTATGGACAGTTGGGTGGTTCTGGTGGCACATTAGGCTCACCATGGAGACATTTCACATATGAAAATTGCAAACAAAAACCTCTTTTAATTGTTACTGTTTTAGCCATTCCTGTACTTTATGTATAAACATGAAGTTCCTTCCTCTGGGCAGCTTATTCACTGTTTCTTAAACTGGGGTGAAAAAGGTGTTCAATAGCCATAGCAGAGAGTTTCTTTTCTAATTGTTTTACGGCACTGTTAATAAAAGCCTGTCTCAGAAATACCTGTATGAAGGGACAAGGATTTTCAGCCTTGCATCATAACCCTCTCTCAGAGGGTATTACCCCCTCTTGTTTTTTGAGCAATATTTGCATGCCTAGCTGAACAGATTCAAATATTTTCACCCTGGATGACTGAAACCAAGAATAATTGGAATAACGAGATAGAGGCACAGGCTGGGTTGTTTGTCCCCCTGCTGTGAAGCACCACCACATCAGTGTTACAGAGCGATGCTTCATGTCTGTTTTCAGCAGCTTTTAGTGACTGATTGTGCAAAGCTTTTATGATTCTAACTGCTGTAGTGGCTGAAGTTAAGTACAAACAGATGTTTTGACATGTGGGCTTTTGCCTAAAATCGAAAATTGCTTTATAGATGCAATGTAGATGTCTCTCATTTTAGCTCACTTCTCCTTTTTTTTTGTTTTGAAATAGTACATATTAACATCTGGTTTTCACTGATAGTATTTTTTTTCCCAGCACATGGTCAGTTAAGTTTCTGAATTGAATTGCCTTATGTTTTAAAATAGATTTATTTCTTTAAATTCAAGTTATTGGTGCTAGCATACTTTCTGTTTGTCACTGGATCTGTAGTATGTGTTGCCTTTGTACGTTTCCAGCTATTCAGCATCTAGGGAATGTACTGAGGTGTGGGACAACACTCTGAGAATTGCAGGCTAATGCAGCCTTGCTGCATAGTGCCCAGTGATGATGCAGAACAGATAATTTAATCTCCAAAAATATTACCTGCAAGCTATCTGCAGTGAGTAAATTCTAAATCCTGTGTAGTGCTAGCACCTCTTTCAGTACAAGGTAACTTATATTAACACTACTGAGAAATAAGAACCTAACAGTTCCATTTGCACAGCTTGGAAGCTTGGATATTGTCCTAATTTTGTAATCAGTGTGCTTAGAAATAAAGGATATAGCCTTTCTCATCCTTGGCATCAAGTGTTTTAAAGCACATCATCACTTTTTGAATAATTAATTATTTCCTTTATCACTTTAGGTATTTCTGGGAAAAGCCAGCTTCTGTTTGCACTGGTCTTCACTACCCGTTATCTGGACCTCTTCACTTCATTCATTTCATTGTATAACACATCTATGAAGGTAGAGTATACTGAAGAGTTAGAAAAGCTAGTAATGTTGCATGCAGAGTGCATTAATTTCACTAACAACAGCCTCTTTAAATGACCCACTGCATAGTTATTACAGAGTAAGTTCTAGACGGGCTTGGGATGAAGAATGTGGAAGACAGAGTCAAACCCCTACATTTTCTGTACACTACATGCAATTGTAAAAAAAAAAAAAATACTGTATGGGGAATGTGACATTTTGAACAAATGCCATTTTGATTATTGAACATAAAAACTTTTGGAAACAAGGTTCAAATACATTTTATTTCTCAATTGACACATTAAAGCTTAAGTAAATCTCTTTATCCACTACAAGGTAAATTAGTATTCTAAATGCTTTGCCAGAATTGCAACTAGTGTCTGGTCAGAGGCTGATCAAAAGTTGTCATGAGTACACATTTAGGAATGCAGCTTCCATCAGATTATACCCCATTCACTTGCCCAGTGAGTGTTAGTGAGCCCAAACTTGGTTTACTTATTCCTGCAATTTCTGGTGCTGAGTACAAGAAAATAAAGCAGTTGACTGGGAGAGTGCAGCATGTTTGTGGCACCCATACAGACTGGTGCATTTGTGGCATTTTCTTGATATTCCTCAAATTTAGTTGAGAGGATAGCATACTTTGCAAAGAACAAAGACTAGATGCTCATTAACGCAAAATATATTGAAGAATTAGGGGAATAATGCTGTATAGTAGAATTCTAGATCTTAGACACACTGTTGTCTTCTAACAAGTTAAACACATATGCTTAAGTTTTAATACTAAAAGTGTAGATGAAGAACCATAGATTAACTATTCTTGAAACACAAACTTTTTTCCCCATGTAATTTCTGAGAATGTTGAAAAACTAGTGTTGGGTGCACCAAAAGAACAGCCTGGAGTTTTTGCAGTTTATTTACTGGTTGTGATTCAGGGTCATGACCATGTCTTTGTTCTGCAGCCCTCCTATCCAGAAAAGGAATGAATATGGGAAATTACACTTCTGATACTCAACTTCATGCTAAACTGAATCTTTCCAGTAACGAAAAAATGGTCCTGTGTTCAAATCCAGTATTAAGTTGCAAAATGGAAGTCCCTATTAGAGTTTCAAAGGTTACTGCTTAGAGAGACTGTTAGATGAAAGTGGCTTTTCAGCCCGTTGTTGTAGTGCCGAGACAAAGCTGCTTGAGTGTCCCAACACAGCTTGTTGTTCTATCCACATACATTTAGGAATATATAATGTTACACATTTGTAGAGAGCAAGAACTACTACACAAATAAGCTTACTCAGAGCACACCTAGATGAACTTTCTAATCTGAGGAAAACGCAAATTACGAATTTGCAGCAAGAAAATATGTTAATTTCTGTAGGATTTTATTCAGTATTTTTAGAGAAATATTAATTAAACTGCAGGTGCCAATTTGCTGTATTTGCCTGGCTGTGATGTGTTCCAGGAATATATACAGAAATACTCCAGTTGGCACTGTCTGACCTTCTTAATGATCTGCAGACTAATTTTTGAGACTTATAGTGGTCTGTATGTTACAGTTTGTTTTTTTCAAGGTACCTGTGTCTGAGTGGATACATGTTTGCTGATGCACTCTGCTGTCCTTTTCCTACCATTCTTTTGTTATAGTATCTTTAAAAATGAAAACTTTTTGAGTGTCCCAAACCATGCTATAATTCTTGTGAAGAGTACTTCAGTAAAAAGTTGGGGCTCATTTGAGCTTTCTTAGTGTCATCTCTGACCATATCAATTATGAGTTTACACCCGTAGTAGGGGTTCCCTGTATCTGATTTCCTGTTTTGTGGTCCTGTATCTCCAGTCAGCTAGGGTCCTAGCATAGTAGAGTCATTGGATTCTTAATGTGGCATTTTATATCCATGAGCAGTGCTTTGAGTGATCAGTAGCATCTACAAACTGAGGAGGTTTTAATGTGTTACCTTTCACCTGTAAAGAACCTGTATTTAATGCGATGAATGGTTGGGAGTATTTAATCTTTGTGATGAAACAGAGGCAGGAGCTAAACTGTTTGTCTAGTGTACTGTACTGTATTGTCTCCAGGACAATGTAAGCTCTGTCCTGACGATGACAGCTCGACCTTCAGAAAGTCACGTATTTTCTCTGATCGTGTTGTCTCATCTGTAAAATAAAGCTATTTGCCTATTCCACAGGGAATAGCTGTGAAGTCTGCTGTACCATAGCAGTTAAAAATTATAACATTAGACATCAGCTGAAATGGAAACTGAATTCTGGTTTGGTGCTCTTAGCAGTCTGTTGGTTTTGCAGGTTTTGTGGCTTGCTGTTTGGTGGAGAACAGTGTCCACTTGCCCCTGTTCAGATTTTAGAGATGTTTAAAGGTCTAGATCAAATCAGCTAATATGTGATATGTTAAATGGCTGAATCTAAATGGGGCTTACTGAATGGGGTTTTAATTGCCACATAGGAGCCACACCACTCCCGAGCTTTTTGAATGTCAGAAGACCCATTTTATCATTATTGCATGTATGCACGTGCATGTTTTTAATGTAAATGTTTGGGCAGTGCTTCCCTTGCAGTAGCAGAAGGGGTATTCCTTCTCCAGTCAGTTCCTTAGTTCTGTCTACTTAGGAAAGGGTCTTTGAAGAAACTTTGGACAGTCACTTCAGCCAGAGGCAGGTTGATGATTTTAAAATAACAACATCATTAGAACCCAGAATCATTGGTTTTGAATTATTACTCTGCTGAGAAAAGTTAAATACCACCACATAGCCTGGAACTGCAAAAGCATGTACACAAGCAGTACAACAAATCAAAAAAGACAGTCCTCTTAGTGTCTGGAAATACCTTTGTTTGATTTAATCCTACAACCTCTGTTGGTTGTTTTGTTTTTTCTTTCCTTGCTCTTTAGCTTATCTACATTGCTTGCTCGTATGCCACTGTGTATCTGATCTACATGAAATTTAAGGCCACCTATGATGGAAATCATGACACATTCAGAGTGGAGTTTCTGATAGTTCCTGTTGGTGGACTCTCATTTCTTGTCAATCATGACTTCTCTCCTCTGGAGGTGAGTTGGTTGTGGGTGGGAGGTTATACTGTTTTCTCTGAAGAATTTAGAACACGAAAATGAGCATTTTGGGGCTGATTGAGGAATGCTTAAAAGATGCCTACATGAAGTAGGTTCAGGCTACTCCTGTTACCTTAATGCACCTTTACAGTGTGGGTTTCTGTGAAGATTTAAGGCACTTCAGGTGGCTAGCATTATTACCAATATTGATCATTTCATTAAGCAGAAGACTGTCTTTTTCCCAGTGCACTGATGGTTATATTAATACAAAAGTATCCTCCTTTTGTTGTTTGGTAAAGAAACGCCCCAGGCTGCAGTTCGTGAAGAGTTGGTGCCACCTGGTGAAAACAAAAGGAATTATAATACTTAAATTTTGCAGAATTGAAATGGTCTGGAGTATTAGAATTGTGTTGTATGTGAAATGCAGCTGTGTGTTTTCCTGTCAGAAAAATTACATTAAAATGTAATTCCAGAGAGTTCAAATGGGTAATTTCCCCACAGAGTAGAGAATAACTTTAGATGCTTATTTTAAGTAGACTGAGCTGCATTTTTATATTTGAGTTAAATGATTTTATTAGTAAAAGAATTTTAATTGCAACACTTGGAGAGATTATTTTAAATTTTGTTCTGTATTAACTCATTCTTTAAACCAATAGATTAAAAAAGTTAGAAGAACATGGCGGGGCGGAGGGGAAACTTCATTGTCTTCCCTGTGGCATTTCACAGCACCAGCTCTGTAAGCTGTATTTCATGGTACTGTGAATCCTCAACTGATGGATGCACGTAAATTTCCTCATGAGTAAACCCGTGCCTGCCAGCTCACTAGACAGCTGGTTTGGAGAGTGTTGTCTGCCCAGAGGGTTGTTTCCTGGTACCATCCTGAGGTTGATTATGAAGCTTTCACTTAGTTTTTCCTGTACCAGGAAGGATAGTTTGCTGAAATACTGTACCTGTTCGTAACATCATTAGAGGGTAAAGAGTAAAGCCGAGTCAAGTATCTTCTGTGCTTCTGTTATCAGTAAGTTGGATATACCTGTGGTTTGGTTTTGTTTTCCTTTCAGATACTGTGGACCTTCTCCATCTATCTTGAATCGGTTGCTATTCTCCCTCAACTTTTTATGATCAGCAAAACTGGAGAAGCAGAGACCATCACTACTCACTATCTTTTCTTCTTGGGTCTGTACCGTGCCTTGTACTTAGTCAACTGGATTTGGCGCTACTATTTTGAGGGATTTTTTGACCTCATAGCTGTTGTTGCTGGTGTGGTCCAGACCGTTCTTTACTGTGACTTCTTCTATTTGTATGTTACAAAAGGTAAGTAATGCAGTAACTTCCAGCTTCAGGTTGTGGAATGTAGCTGTTAACACGTTTGTAGAGATCTGCTGTATCAGCATTACTAGGATGTTAATTCGGTGTGCAAATTACTGCTGAAATCTCCTTGATAGATTCATCAATTACACTTTCTGCTAGTGTGGGGCATTTCTGGCGGCTGTGTGTGAGTATAGATAGAACATAAATGTACAAATGGTCTGATGAACTTAATTGATAAGTTTAAAATAAGTATGGCTAAATACATATTGCTTCCATTGACAAGCACAATCCTTGTCCTTCTCCAAGGGTTATACGCTGTTTTGTGCAGATTCCATGCTTACAGACTCCTTTCTTAGGGTTTTAAATACCTTAAAAAGCTCAAAAGGGTTTGTATGTTTCTGTTTAAGTGTAGAAGCAGTCATTTCTGCTGGATATGTTAGTTATCTTGCCCTTATTCACATTCCGTCTTCCACCATACAACTACAAAGCTATATGGGGCATGTTACTTCAGTAATAACTCTTAAGAAACCACGATCATAGGCTAGCATGTGCTGTACGGATGAAAAGTAACAATTAACGGTGCCACAAGAGGGCAAATTTGGAATAGCTGTTAATTCATCATATTTTGCCATTTTGTATTGGAGAGGCAAGCTTGGGAGAACTGTCTGCAGTGTACCCATTCTGTAATGAAGTGACTAATGGATTTTGGTCCCTTTGAAGTTTTAACAGTATGTGCTTCTCCTAGATCACAACTTTGGTTTGCTGACTGTTTCCTTTCCTACTTTTCCTTACAGTACTCAAGGGAAAGAAGCTCAGTTTGCCAGCGTAAGTGCCAAAAAAACCATCACCAGCATCTGTCCTTTTGGATGCTTGGACAGAACAATCCTTATCACAAGCAAAGGCGAAGATGCTTGAGACAGAAAGTCAGAAACACAGCTCTTTCTAGTGCAGGTAGTCATCAGCGGCTCTGTAAGAACGGAGGAAAAACAACCAGCAGATTTCTGTTTGATGCATCTTGCCTTTATCTTTTTTATTACTATGTATAAAGATTTTTTACATAAAGAAACTTATACTGTATTAATAAATTCAGTGTATGGTTTCAATTGGAATAGTTCCAAAAGTGAGATTTTTGTGAGATTGTTTATGACCAGGAACAAGTGCAAACTTTTTTTTTTTTTTTTTTTAATTTTCAAGGATTTCTTTGAAATGACTGGGAGTTTGTTTTTTGGGTTTGTTTTTTTTTTTTCTCCAGTGCACAGGTATGTGCATCCTTGATGGATGGTAGTCATCTGTTCTTTCCCTTTGATTCAATTTTCATTCCACTATATTTATTTTTTTCCAAAAGGTGAATATATGTCAACTCTGAATCTGAAACCACCGATGTTGATGTGATGTGCTGGTGCCCAGTCTTTGTGCCATCTGCTGACATGGGATTCCTTATTTAAAATAATTGTTGGTGCCAGAAGGGGAGCAGTCCCATTTTCTAGTTGTTCCCCTCCTGAAACAGGCTGATGGAAAGAAGGCAGTAAGGAAATCTCTGGAGGCCACAAGGATGGGCCCGTTCCTGATTTGCCATGATCTTTGGGAAGGCAATCCCAATAACGAATGCACTTGGCAGCACAGGTCACGAAGGGTAAGAGATGCAGTTGTGTTGCTCAGTGGCAAACGTCTGTGACTATGCTCTTTGTTCAGGAACAGAAGGTTAAACATGAGATGTGCAGCCCGGCTACACCATTACAGCTATAGAAACGGGAGACGTGTAAGTTGCTGATTACAGTAATCTGTAGGTGATCATTTTAAACAGTATCTACATTTTCTTTTTAATGAACGCTTTATAAGCAACTTCCATGTTCAGCTTCATGTGGTTTTTGATGTCACTTTTGGACAATAAATAATTTTTTTTATAAACTTCTCAAGATCAGCAGCACCAGTTTCCATTCTTTATCCTTTAAATGATTCCCTTTTTTTACTGAGCTGTTGCATGATTTATCCTGTGTTACCATCCTCAATAAACACTTTATGAAATGGTGAAAATGTTTTGGTGTCTTTGTTTATATTCATGAATTAAATTGGACTATTGGACTGAGACAAGATGAAAAGTTGTAGCAAGGATGAGCTGCTTAATGTCAGTGTTTGCTCTACTGAAATATGAATTCTTTAAGGCTATGAGGGGCACTGTCATGGGATGAAGCAACAATCACTGCTTTGTAATAGCATAGTACTTATGGATGGTTTTATTTTGAAGAAATCATTTGTCTTCTGTAATATGTTTACCATCATTATCCCTGTAGTTAGCAATGGTTATCATTCCTAACCCCACATTTGAATAGTGGTTTTTATTTGCAGAGCATGTGGGGCAGGGTGCTGCAGTTTCTTCTGTCTTGGAGATACCAGTGTCTCGTTACTGTCTGGAATTGCTTCAAACCAAGGTCTGACCCTGTGATGAACTGTAACAGCTAGATCCGAGCTGTAGCCATAGGCCTACACGAGATCAGTGCCTGGTAGCGTGGGAGAACCCTTCAGGATAGCGGTAGGTTATTTTCTTGCACGTTGTTGGCTTTGTCCTTTAATGCAGCTGCGTTGTCCCCCTTGACTGCCTTCCCGGTACGTGCTCACCGCTACGCAGAGGGAGCGTGGGGGAGAAGTCACCGGGGCCTTCCTAAGGCCGCCCAGCTCCTTGACCTCCCCTCTGCAGGGGCTGTGGTGCTCGTGGTGGTGGGGGCGCAGCCTGCGGGTGCGCCGGAGCTCGGCACGGGGTC
>NW_009925764.1:0-6209 GCF_000696875.1 Nestor notabilis | reverse complement strand
CGGCTGGGCTTAAACCACGACACCCATGAACAGGCAGGAAAGATAAAATTCACCCAATAAACTACTCATTATAAATGGTACCCTGAGGCTGAAATTCATCTCAGTACAGGGAACAGTACAGACTGTATGTATCATTTCAAAACTACTAAAGTCATGGAGCTGGGAATAGGACTAGCTGTGGTCTTAACTGGTATGATGGCCTTGTGTTGATCCGCTGTATAGGGATGAAATTAATTCTCACCCTGGAAGCCATTATCAATAGCAGAAGCTAAAGACTTTTCCTTACTAACAATCTTACTTCAAGACACCAAAGTGTATGAAAAGGCAGGTGTAAGCCAGCATGCTTTGGTTCTGGACCAACTTCTGCTCAGCAAAACTGCTAGCACATCATCTGCAGACAGGCTAACAGCAGCTGCTTTCAGTTGTTGTGAATTTCAGCTGGGATATTCACCCACTGACTTCAGGAACAACAGGCTCACCCTGTGGATAATTAAGAACAATATAAAATACTGGGAGATTCAAAATTGATTCAAGCTGAAGAACTATTCACATAGACTTGAAGGAAAAGAGGATCCTTTACTTTAAATATCCCTAAAAAACTCTTGCCTTATCAGTGATTTAGTTTTTGTGAAAATCAATCAAAATTCCATGAGGACTATGTAGATAGGATTTTTAAATTGTTTTGTCTATTGAACCATTGTAGCCCAAGAAAGTTTAGCCTGCATAACTTTGTACACCACCAAGAGTATGTAACATTACCCTGTTAATACTAATAAACTCCAAATTGCAGAACATAAAACATATGTCAGTAGTTTTGGGATTATTTTGGCCCCAGTGAAGAAAAGCAGCTATCTTAGCTGTGAAGCTAAGAGATTTTGTGATGTAGAATTTATGACATATTCGCTTCCAACACTACTTGTAAACAAAGCAGAGTCAGGTTTTAGCACCATGATGTGATTTTAAAGGGAACTATTTTTTTTAAAAAAAAGGAAAGATGAAGAAGGGAGATACGGAGCAGAGAAAGATGTTGGACACTTATTGTGCTAAAAGTAACCAGTTTGTCCTGGAGTCAGTAAAACCAGCAGGTAAGGCACTTAAATCACGATTTCTTTGCTATTAACCCAACCCAGTAAGTTTCTGGCACCAACAAACACTCTGTGTCCCTTGGACAACAAAAAGCAGTCATAAGAAGCAAATTCTCACTCCTGTCTAATAAAAAGACAATAACAGCTGAGAGATTTGTAAATGTTTGCTGTAATTCTGCAACAGAATAAAATGTTAAATTCCACATGCTGCTCTGGCACTCCCATCCTGATCATAATCAGTGAAAATACACCTTCAGTGCAGCAGCTGTAGCTGCTCTAATAAGATATCTACATAGAGAAAATAGGCAATCAAATTTCTGCAAAGTATGAAATTTTCCATTAAATTGTCTCTTCCTTTTATATAACACAGCTGCAACAGTTCTCACTAGCTTTTCCTATCCATGCCTCAGCAAACATAGCAGGATATTTTCCAAATGAGTCATTTGAGATGTAGAAGATTTCCTCTAAAGGCGTCTAGACCATGCCCTCTGAAAGTTTATCCTAAAAAAAAAAAAAAATCTTATAAAAAAAAATTATTCAGTTGCCTACAGCCATAAGTTAAAAAATAGAATACGTTGCAAATGAAAAACGTATTCTGATAAATTAAAAATGGCTGCAGATGTAATGCAGGTCTGTGTCATTTGCTTCTAAATGAATGTCTGGTAATTTAGTCAATGTGTTAATCTTCAAAAGGCCTTTGATGTTTTGGTCTGTTTGGCCTTGTGTGCTGAACTTTATAGTTTTCCTTTTAATAAGGCAGGGGTTTTGTGGTTTTCATCTGAGTAACAAGTCATTATTGGTAGACTGAATTGCTTAGAATTACTGTAAATTGCAGTGTTTGACTGCTAATTGATTGATAGAGTTTCTGAAGTCCTGAATGAAAGGTGTTATTCTTTTCCAGCATTAATGATCTGTTGAATCCTGTCCTATTGCTAGTTTTGTTGTTAATAATGGTGATACAAAATATGCCTATAAGGTTCTGTCATTGTGTCTATGGAATGAGTCTTTGGTGATTTAAACAACAAACATACTTGTATCAGAAAGATACAATTGTTGAAGTAATCAAAATGCCAATCCATGCTTACATGGGATAATGAGAATCATGGGAAATCCCCGTAGCTGCTGTGCATTCTTTTTTAACCCCTCTTTGCAGTGTCAGCCTGAGGAAGCAGTCTTGAGTTCACTGGGATAAATCTGGGCAGAGCACCCGAGATGAGTGTGAAGGCCAGTACAAAGTTTCTGCTGCCTTTGAGGCCTACCTAAGCTATGCCACAGTGGCTTAAATGATGCACTGTCTGAGCAGAAATCACTCAGAATTAATATATATTCTTAAAGAGTTTTGTGTCTTTGAAATTATTTGCTTTTGAAGTGTCTTGCAATTTTTCATTCAGCCTGAAGTAAAATGTTTTGCTTCCTCTGTATGTGGCTAAACCTCACATGTCTTTAGTTTAAGACAAGGAGGACATACAAAAAACCCTTGAAAATCAGTTGAAAAGGAAAAAAAATGAATAAAAAATATTTCTGATTTGAAACTGAAATAACAAAATTCTTTGCTCTTTCAGAAATATTGCATTGGAATAAACAGTTTGGACTTACTGTAAAACCTCATAATTCCTTTTGGATCAAGAGGATCTGCTAAATCTAACACATGAGTAACAGGTTCTATTCCTATCCAAACTCAAATTTCATTCAAAGTTACCATTAAAATAAAAATAACACAATGTGCTGCAAAGGTTTTTGTCAATTGCAAATTTTACTCTTTGCTTCTAGCATTCTTTGAAGACTACACAAGATTGTTATTTCCATGGGACAGTCTCATAGTCAGAAGCAGCAGTGGCTCCTGCAAGAGACAAACAAGATGTCTTTGACCGAAACTGTCTATGAATCTCAGAAGATTGAAGAGTGGCAAGAAAGAGTAGAAAAATAAAAAACACATGCAACTGCAAAGACTGTAATGGATTACCGTGTTTGTGATGGGATAAAAGATTTATGTTCTAGAAAAGCAGTAAAAGTTTATCAGGCATGATGCAATCTAAATAGATTATCTATTTCAGAGATTTTCTACCTTGTTTGATTTTCAGACCTGCAAACTTTTCCAAACAGCAGTGCAAACTCCATAGCCAGTCTAACCTCAGCATTGACTTCGTGGTGCCACTTCATATGTTGTTTAGAAATATTCCATGGACACAAAAGAGCCTAGAGACCACAGTTCAAAGAACAGACTGACCTGTTACAGAAGTGTAGTTGGTTAAATTTTATTATCAATGTACTGTGCATTTTGTCTGTGTAACAGATTGTTGTTATCATGGAAAGGAAACTTTTGTTTATGGGGTCACCTTTTTAAGTGTCGTATTATTGATATTGCCCTAAGAAAAATACACCAAGCTCATATTTCATTCACTATCCTTCACATCTTCACCCTTCAGCACTGAAAAAAACGCTGTATATTCAACATCACTTTTCCCACACACAACAACAGTAACAGTGCTATTGAATAATGCATACAGTAAATGGGAAGCAGTCTTGCCTGCAATGGCCTGTGATTTAAAAACTCATGCTTTGGGTGACTTCGAGCAAATGACTTCACTATTCCCTTCCTTGATTTCTCCTGCATATAATATGTTGCATTATATGTATGCATATAATATGTACATGTAGTGCTATGGACTTCTCTTCAAAGCACTTGTTTTTTCTGAATGAAATTGCTAAATGAGTCAAGTAATAATAATTCCTCTTTTCATTTTCCACTTGCAATGATAAATGATATGTGTATCTGTTGTCAAATGCTCCTATTACATTAAATATGCATTACCGTCATCTATGCTTTAAGGGCACAGTACTCCGCGAGACGGTGGCAGGACTATACATGCAGGACTATACATACAGGACTAAAGGACTGTGGAGGAGGTGGAGGGAGGTGCTCTTCCATGAGAAAATACATAAAAGGGCACAAACAATCCCCAGCTAAGACTGCCCCTCAGCCAAACCTCAGCTCTGATGTCCTCAGGACAGCTCTTCTTTCCAGAGGAAACAGGAAGATTAAACAAGCTGCCCGAAACTCAGTATTTCATGCAGGTCTGGCAGTGAAACATCCTGGGCCCATCTCAACACTCCCGCTTTCCTCCTTTCCTCCTTGTTGTCTTCCTAGGTTGCTAATTGCTTATACCTGCTTATCCACTCTCACGATTTTTTGCAGAAGAAGAAGAAGAAGTAACAGCTCTTGGCAGGTGTAAATACTGTTTAGAACATCACCTTCCTGACCACCTCAAAGCATGCGTCGTGGTTTAAGCTCAGCCAGCAACTTGGAACCATGCAGCCGCTTGCTCACTCCCCCTGCTTCCAGAGGGCTAGGGAGGAGAATTGGACGAATGTAACTCCCATGGGTTGAGATAACAGCAGTCCAGTAACTAAGGTATAATACAAACCACTACTGCTACCACCAATAATAATAATGACAAGGAAAATAACAAGGGGAGAGGACACAACCGCTCACCACCCGCCGACCAATACCCAGCCCGACCTGAGCAGCAATCTGGGCCTTCCGGGTAACTCTCCCCAGTTTCTATACTGGGCATGACGTGCTGTGGTATGGAATACCCCTTTGGCCAGTTCGGGTCAGGTGTCCTGTCTCTGCTTTCTCCCAGCTTCCTCTCCTCCCTGGCAGAGCATGAGAGACTGAGAAAGTCCTTGGTCAGAGTAAACATTACTTAGCAACAACTAAAAACATCGGTGTTATCAGCATTGTTCCCAGGCTGAAAGTCAAAACCACAGCCCTGCACCAGCTACTAAGAAGGAGAAAAAATGACTGCTGTAGCTGAACCCAGGATAGCATATCTGCATGCGCACACACACACACAGATGCACACACAGGGCAACATTGTCACACATTAGATTACCACTGTTGAAATCAGATTCTGTCTTACACGATACTGACAACATTGTGATTTACGGCTAAATGCCACAAATAATTCCTGACACTCTCAGTAGTTTATCATGTAGCTCATCTACTCAGGGATTTCCTCCACTATGTAGTATCACCAGAATTTTGCCTGAGGAACAAGTGCCAGGGAGGACCTGCTGTTATACCTTGCTTCCTTCTTCTGGAACATATTAGCATAATAGAAGTAAACATCACAGAGCAGTTTGACGTATTGTTTAAGTACTGATTTTTTGTTAAACTAATGATAGATGTTGAGAAGAGATAAATTTTCAGGAACTTTCTTAGTCTGCTCTTACATGTCTGGTATGTCTTAATCCCCTATAATCCAGCCACATTTCTGTATCCTTGCCTCTCACTTCATTTACAGAAATTCAGACTAGAGAAAATAAATTTTGCGTTTATACTTTTATACTATAAACGTCTTTCTTTTGATAACAGACAGTGAGTCTCTTGCATATATAATGTTGAGCATATGTGTAGTCCCTTTTGCCTCCACTTGGTTCACTCATAGGAAGCATATTAGAAATGCTCAGGAACATGACTTGCTGAATCAAGGGCATATTCATGCTCACTGCAACAGAGGTTGCTCCCAAAGGAGTACAGCAAATACACTAATTGCTTAGTTTGTTAACATTAAGGATATAATAATGACCAACATGGACAGGCCCAACTATTCCCAAATCCTTTTTTCCCAGCTACCCACTAGGAGATAACACAGGGAAAGTTCGTAATAAGTACAGACAGATCTTTGGCCAAGCATCTCCTCTGGCAGTCAGTGCCTTAGAGAACACCTGAACTGAAGGTCATACAAAGACGGACCTGTTTAATGAGTGCCAACAGACCTGTCTTAATTTAGCTAATCCCTTCCTGAATCTATTTGCATTTTGCCTCTGCAGCTTGTCTCAGCAATGAATGCCTTCTTCAGTTAAGAGCTGTGTGACAAAGCACCTTCTTCATTCTGTTTTAAAATTGCTGCTTGATGCTTTGGCATTGAAATCCCATTCATTCCTGTGTGACCAGAATCAGGGAATAGTCCTTCTTCATGCCCTTTCACTAACCTTGTAAAAACTTTATTCGGTTTTAGCATATGCTTTTCCTTTTCATAGAATAATAATCATAGAATGGTTAGGATTGGAAAGCACGTAGTCTAGTTCATTAAGGTCATCTAGTTCCAACCCCCCTGC
>NW_009925763.1:0-28296 GCF_000696875.1 Nestor notabilis | reverse complement strand
ACCCCCCCCGGGAAATAAGAAAATTGGGAATAATAAAAAAAGAGCAAAGAAAGCAAATGTAGCTTTCATGAGCTCAGATACCGGACAGACGAGGAAAAGGAACCCAGAAAAGCAAATGTATGAATTGGTATGAAAACCAAAACTACAGAATCTCATCATATTCTATAACATTAGTTGAGATAGACAGTCCACAACAAAGGATCCAGGCAGCTGGAAAGAGTAAGGCATCTCTAGCTATAAACACACCTCAGGTTTTTTTATGGACCTGCTGTTTAACACCAATGTGCTTTTGCTTCTGTTTTTACGTCTTTGTGGCACAAGCGTGTATACTCTGAGATGTTACCCTGGATATATATTCATGGAAGAGACAATTATTCATGAAACGTCACTTGTATTGGTCAATCCTTACGTAGAATGTTATGTGAAGACTGCAAAAGACTACATTGTAAATCGGCAAAACCTCAACATCACTGGGACTGAATGCTATAAACTGGAACACATGTATCTCCCAATGAATAAAGTACTTGGATGCTCACCGAAGAAATCCAGCAACTTGCTGGAATAGGACTTATTATGTACACTGTACTCCTGGCAATTTGTAACCTCAATGGGGTAAAAAAAATGCAATGGGCTTAGAGTGACCAAGTCATATCTCACTTCTTTGTACTGGAGTTTCTCTGCAGTCTTCCCAAAGATTCTAAGGGCAGGCTGACTTAAAAAACCACCTACATTTTCTCCCCATTACTTGGTGAGGCCTGAACAGTTTCTTACACTCTGTTAAGGAATTTTACACTGCACAAACTGTTTCAGGGAAAGCATTTTGCCTCTGAAATAGGCTCAGCATTTTATTTTTTATATGTGATTGGCAGGAGCCACATTCACTGAAAACATAAGGCATTTTGAAAGATCTCACTTGTGAGCACAGGCAGGGGAAGGCACAGCGTTGTATGTGTGCTCAGTGATGTCTGTGTGCTCAGTGATGTCCGTGTGCTCAGTGATGTCCGTGTGCTCAGGGAAGGCGGAACTACATCACTCAACATAACCTGTACGCGCTTGTTTTCAAAAGATCACGAATGCTTCAGAAAGGACATTAGGATAAAGGACGGTAAAGTTATTCAACACAGGTGGCCAACAGCAGAGGCAGAACATAAATCACCAATTATTTTAGCAAACTGAAGAAATGTTAATGTTCACTTCCGCCTTTTTCTTAGTTGGACTTTCACAAACCTTTTCTTTTGCTGCTGTTGATTAACTTATTTCCTTGTTCTGGATCTCAACAGTTGGGCTGCATACAGCATTAATATCTGAAGTTACAAACTAATTCTAATGGAAGCTAAAACAGCAAATGGCTATTTAAGTTCTGAACTTCGGGTCTGGCAGAAAATGAAAGAATACCAATTATGTCCCCAGCTACTTGGTAATGTTTGGATCTCATCTGCCTTCTTCTGAAACATAAATTGATTTGAAACTTTTCCTTACTAAACAGAGCAATGGCAAATGCAGAAAAAATACAATAGAAAAGATAAGGTAGGACATGTCTTTGTGTTTGAAGGGACAGAAAAATTAGGCTGTCAACTGTTTAGCCTGTATCTTTCTAGTGGGATTACTATAAAATAACTGAAAAGTGTTTCAAAATCTGGAGTAAAATCTCTGAGTATAATCTGAAAGAGCAGAATTAAAGCCACAGAAAGTTATAAAAAAAAACTCATTTAAAAAAAAAAAGGTCACAAAGTTATCTCTCATCAGAGTTGTTAACAGCCAGCAAAAATACTGTTAGAATGAATAGCAATGGCTATTTCTGCCATTACCAAATACACTCAGACATGTGTATGTTACCTGCATTTTACAGAGTGCATACATGCCACAGAAGAAAAATCCTTGTGATGAAAAGTCAGTCTATATTTACATCTCTGTCATTTGCTGTCACTGACTGATGTTAGTTGCATTTATCTGTGCACGTGTTTGCAAGCACACAAGTACTCAGACACCTATAAAAACACAAAACACCTGCAAACGAGTAAACATCCAGAAAACATTTTAAGAGTTTTCTCCATTCCTGTCTCTCTTCATACCGTTAAAACAAGAAACATCAGATAGAAAGATGTTACCGGCACCTCTGGTCAGAGCAGGTAAAGTAGATACCCAGATTCAAGGATTTTTCTTCTTATATGAGAAAGTGTCTCTTTAAAATTGCATTACTGGCATTTATGATTCATTCTGCAAATAGTGCGACTTCCCCATATAAATCTGAAATTCATTTAAGATATTTTGAGTTTAATAAGTATAAAGGCACCCCATTTTTCAAAGCAATAAAGAAAGATGCACCTGCCACAAGCCTGACCACTGAACAGACTGGGAAGATACTTACTCAGTAAAGGTAAAAACCAGAAAAAATATGGATTGATATAAAAAAAAAGATAGCTCATTTATCACTTCTTACTGAAAGATGCACATAAGAAGACGAATTTAAAACAATAAAAAAATGCTGTCATTTTTTCTTTTTCAGAGGGGGAGAATCTGAGAAACAGTAACAAAGAAGAGATTTTGTAGACCATAATAGGCAACGAGGTGTGCAGCTGAGGTGCATCTCAGCCCTACCAAGGCTGTCTTGGTCAACACCTTTATCTAGTCAGAAAGGGAAATTTAAATGTTTGGTAAGCTTCCATAAAACATTTTCATCACATTCCTCAGCAACACATTGATTAGTCTTATATCTGACCTGGGCTTCCGTGCCTTTTACTTGCTAATCTTCTCTGCTACTCCAGTATCTCTGTAGAACTACCCTGAGTACATTTCTAGCACTAACATCCTTCCCAGCACCCGGAACCTCTTCTGCCACCCCCTGGCTCTGTTAGGGGCAGGCAAGCACTGGAAAAGAGAATAAGTGAGGTCTGTTCTTCAAGGAGACAGAAAGAGGAACACATCATGATGATACAACTCCTTAACTACTAAAAGGCAAAGCTATCAAGATAGAAGAAATTATAAGCTATAATTTTAAATTATCCTTTTGCAAATTATAAGCATTTTACTCATAATACTTTAGAATCTAAATTTTGTCACTTACTCAACAAAACATTGAGGTAATTTAGGTTAATACGAACCTTTGAAGAATATTTAATTTCTGCCTCTGGCTATTCTCTAGTTTTCTATAATATATTGTGTATTAATCCTTTCCAGAAATGAAAATTGTATATTGGCAGCATATCCTGGCAGTTGTGATACAACTGACAACAGCCAGGAAATTGAAAGTTCAGGCTGAGGCTTCATCCTTCATTTACACCACTGTCGAGGAGGCAAAAGCAGAGACACCAAGTTATGGACAGTGAATGGCTTAACTTTTAATTTCCTGGATGTTATCATTTTAAATAGGAGCCTTGCTGTTATGTAAATCTGTCTGGGGGAGGAAAAGGGGTAGTAAGAAAAAGGAAATGTTCTTTTTTTGAACAACAGGAGCTGAATGGTGTAAGTAATTTGCTCCAAAAGAAAAGGAAAAAAAAACAATCAAACAAGCCACAAAACAAGCAAACCACACAAAGTGCACTCATTATCTAGAATTTTGCTGGATGATGTCAGATGATGTCAAAGAGCGACTGCAGCCACTCAGAAGTGAAGTTATGCACCAGTTACTGATACATGGACATTCATAGATTTTAATGCTCAGACCCTGGTCTTCACATAATCAGAAATCTGCTAAAACCAGAATCAAGCAGCAGCACTGATTTTTGAATGCTGCTGAAGTTCTCCAAGGACAAGGCCAAATCCATCTTTGTGGTGATGCTCGGGTGTGCATTCTCATGCCAGCTCTGATAATGGACATCTGCTTCTGGTCTCCCAGTGCAGGTAGTTTTCCTTGTGATCTGACTTAAACCTGTTCACTCTTACAGCCTGCCAAACAAATCTGAAAATCCACAACTGGACACAAATTGTTCCTCATCTTGGCAGATGTTTTGCAGAGATGCAAAGAAAAAAAATCACACAGAACATTGCATTACAGTCCAGCAAGTCCTCTGCCATGTACTTCTGAAGCCAAAAGGCAATGACCCGAGAGAGTGGGTCAGATTCTGAGGCTTGTGGTAAGCTCTGCTATTCCATCACAGTGCATCAGTGCTGTGATCCTGGATCAGGTGGTGAGGAGCCAGCAAGCAGACCCAATCCCCAGAGCTCCAGTTCCACAGGCACCAGTCACAACCATCCACAACCAGTCTAGAGATTTCATTCAGCAACCCAGCACTTATAACATTTTGTAAGTGTTTAAAATTAGTTCTTGCTCATGGTTGGCGTATTGCACAATGCACAGAAGTCATACACTGGATCTAAAACTTCTGTATGTATCTTTCAGATTGCCGTAATGTCTACAACTGGGTTTTAAATTCCCATCAGGCGGGTGATAGCCTGTCGATCTGGAATAAGCACACCGAACATATCCGTTTCATATTTTTAAGCAATGTAGAAGCTAAATACTGTGAAAACATTACAGATAAGAAGTGGACCTTATTTAACACTAAAGTCTTGCCAAAACCCAGTAGATTCTCAAGCTCCCGTAAGAAAAAATACAGAAATATTGATGTCTGCTTGGTATTTCATCCGCAGCTGAGATACTCTATGAGTCTAGTAAGATAACACACAAAAAAGCCACTTGATGCCCAGCAACTTATAGTGCTTTGGTCTGGAACAGAGCTAAAAGTACTCACATGAAAATGCAATTAGGAGAACTTGTATTTTAAAACTTTGAACAGTTATTATTCATTGAGTGTTTCAATACTTGGGTCTTAAATGAGAATGAATGGCATTCATTTTCACACAAAAATGTTATGAAAATTGATTCTCACAAAAGTGTAAAATATTTTAAAGGGAAAATTTTGCATTTGATTACTTCATTTTAAAAGTTAAATAACAAAAGTAGAAAAAAGGAGAAGAAAGCCCTAATGCTTTTTCACTGGCTTCATAGAAGCTGCAGTGGATTAAATGGGACTTCAGAAGTGCCAGCACAGGGGGAATGGTTCACGCATGCCTCTGATTTATTTCCCTCTTCTGCACAAAAGTGCTGACATACATCTTGAAGTGCATTTTGACATATGAATGTATACTAGACCATTTACTCCATAGGTAATTGTACAGTTTCCACTGGAAGACAATTTGAGTCTTGTGAAATAATACCTTTAGTAATGGATGACACCTGAATAAGTAATTATTGCTCACCATTCTACCACTCTCAGATTCAGGACATAGTTTC
Organism: Nestor notabilis; assembly: GCF_000696875.1. Lineage (NCBI taxonomy): Eukaryota > Metazoa > Chordata > Aves > Psittaciformes > Psittacidae > Nestor > Nestor notabilis. The sequence continues at coordinate 23,063 of NW_009925763.1, read as the reverse complement.
TGTTCTCCTCCAAACACTGTGTGGTATTTTTCAGAGCTCATCTTTGTTATGAAGTTGAATTTCTGGGTCCTGAAGCTTAAACTTCATCTTTCAAAGGCCAAGAATGCTTCAGGTCCTAAATCATGAGAAGACGGAACAGCCTGTAGATTCTACACTGAATCAACTTTTAGCAATGTCACTGCCTTGTGGTTTGGATGCTGAAGTAACCAAAGAACCTTCTAGGCTGAAGTTTGCTTATATGAACTTGTCAATAAGGTTCCAGTTCCTATTTAATTTCTAATATACTAGTCAATAACACACAAACAAGAAGATCATATACTATTTCATCAATAACATAATCAACACCTAAGCTAGATGTTTGTAGATCCTAAATAGACATCACCTATGAAGAAGATTCAGAAATAAATGGGTTTACATATGTCATTGCTAATTTAGTGGGACCAATTGGGCCATCAGCTAAAACACTATCAGCATGGTGGGCCACTTAATTAATGAAGATACCTTATTCAGGCATCTTCCCACTGCTCAGATTTCAAGCTGAGAAATCTAATCTTTTCTTCCCACTGCACTGGTGACATAAAAAGTGGTTACTTACGAAGCAGTATTAAATCCTGCAAAATGATGCACAACATCTGTTTAATAAAGATTGTCAAACCCTAAACATGACAGGCAAAAGCAAGAGAATCCCATTGAATGGTCTCATGGAAAAACACGATTGCACAGCTTCACAGCGGAGACCCTCCAACTACATACAACTGTTTACTCCCTACATTGCGATCTCATTCTTAAATGTAGTCCCTAACAACTGATCTGGATGATTGCCCTTTCGACTTCCACTGGCTACTTCCACATGGTGTCAGACTAAAGGGACTTTAGGTAGCCACTGTGCATTTTGTTTCCTTTTAAAGCACTGGGGTCTTTTTCCTGACCAATACTGTTTTTATTCATCCACAGATATTTGCTATCCTTTGCAACACAAACCACTCCCTTTTTCATGCCAGACCTGGCAGGAATACCTGTTGTCTGCTGTACATGTGACACTTTGGCACACTGGGTCTGAAGTGAAGCCCTGGAAATTTTTCTGGTGATGATATTAGTAGCTGCTGAACAAGGGGAGACATACCAGTGCTGTCACCTTTGCCCAGCTCTTGCCAGTGCTCTACATGCTTCCAGGAAGCTGACGTTAAGTAACAGTGCCATCAATGTGCTGTTATGATCTAAATCACTTAGAAACAGAAGCACTATTCCTGACTGACCAAGATATAAACGTGGGACAAAGATGCAGACACTGACTGCAAATGAGGAATAACCAGAACAGTCACACCCCTCCACACCCTCCCCTAGCATGTGATTATCTCTACCAAGGTAATTACAGCTAGCATTTCAAGTACCACAGTCACATTTAGTTGCTGACTTTACACTAAGAAACATTCTGTAAAAAGTAATTGGCTTCTGTATTCAGCGAGAGAGCAAAGACAAACCTTAGAGTATGTTCGGGAAACCTGTATAGCTGTTTATAGTATCAACTTAATAAAGATAATTTTAACGGACTGATTGTCTTCTGCCATTCCAAACATCAACAGAAGTGGGATGTCGTCAAACCTTTTTGAGTCCTTTAACACCCAAGTGATTAACAGATTCATTTACAACAAGGTTGTTAACATGAGAAGGTCTGTGTCCTGGGCTGTCCAGTGGAAAGGCAATGAAGAACTCAGTAAAGGACCTTTACAAGTCACCACCAATGACTTTTGAAACTGGGAAATGACAACCCTGTCCTGATAATCTGCAACATTATGAGGCAAATCTTGTAAACAAATAAGCTGCAGCATTCAGCATCAGCTTGTGATATTTAGATATAAATGGGAAAACAGAATTAAACCAGAGCCAGCCCTGTTTCAGCTACATAGAGCAAGACCAGTGATGAGTGTCTTTCAAATGACAGAGCTGAAAAGCCCTGGGCTACACCAGACTGCCTAGAGCCTGCACATCAAACATTCACCTACAGAATTCTTTTGATTTTTTAAATACCATATAAAATTATTTTTAAGCACCCTGATACATAGAAATTACAGCAACCAAATAACCTGTGCCACTTTTGCTTTCAATTTACTAATAATTTAGGCCTAAACAGAAGAATTGTTTCCTGACACAATACAAAAGCAGCTCACTGCCAGTATTTTTCTGCTTAACTTCCCCAAAATGTCTTTTTACAGAGGTCTCAAACTAATATCTTCAGAAAGATTTGTTAGTAGAATGAGACATTATGTACCAGTTGAAGAGAGGAAACAACATCATGAGAGGGACTAAGCAAGTACTATTTTCTGATATTCCCTTGTCTTGAAGCAGTGAGACAGCAAAAGGTGAATGGCTCCACTGCTGCTAAGTATTGTCTCTGCACTGTTGTTTTCATCCTTTTCCCTGGGGACCCACACGGTAGTATAGATTATTACTAGTAGGAGTATGAAAAGCAGTTTAGAAAAAAAGCAAGCTTTTCATCAGTGGTCTGTGGTTTGCAACACTGGGGTTCACACCTTCCTTGTAAACTGTTAGAGAATTCACCAGCTCAGAAAAATGTTCAAACAATAAGCAAAACTGCTCAGCTAGCTCTTGCCATTACACTGCATTATCTCCTACTAAGCAACCTCTTAGTATTTTAGTGATAAAATACCCAAGGAAAATAGCACTACATTTGGTAGAAAGGGCAATCATTCCACTGTCTGAATAAGATCTTAGACAAATCCTGAAGTACACTGATGTGTGAGGGGAGAAGGTTTCTCCTGCTCCAGCACAGAAAAATCGGATCAGTTTTATTTTGTATGGTGGGGTTCTTTTGTTTGTTTGGTTGGGTTTGTTTGTTGTTTTTTTTTAATCAGTCGTCCTGGATATTTTTCAGCACCAACTTTACAACAAGAACCTATATATTATTTGCTATGACATATACTGTGTACTTATTAGGAAGCACAACTACCACCCTACTGTTACAAACTTTTGTAGAACTTTCAGTTTTTTAACTTTCTACCTGAGCCAGTGCTACATCAGCAGAGTTTTCCATATTTACTGCTTTTATTTTAAAAGATAAAAGAAATTAAAGACTTTTAGCTTCTAGGAAAAGAGTGAACTATTCTATAATACTGTCTTCCACATAATTTTGGACAAAGAAACTCATGTAATCATCTCTGCATTAGGCCACATTTCTACTTTAGCTATTACACTTACAGGGGAAAAAGCCTTAAAAATGTCCAGACTTGACACTCAAGGCATTCAGTGACAGGGAATCCACAAGCTCTCTATCTATGTTGTTTTAACAGATGATTACACATTCTGCTAAAACCTTACATCTTGTATTTATCTTTGACACAGATAGGGCTTTTTCTCTTTTCCTGCTTTCCTATTTTCCTGCATGTTAGCCTGTTGTATTATGTAACTGTGGATTACATTTGCTCCCTTGGCTAACACATAAGACTGGATTCTCCCATTCAACTATTAATCTATCCTAATCAGTAAGACTTTGGCAGATGGTTTTCTTGATGCTTTCCTGGCTGTGGTCCTACATCTCACAATCGCAACTTATGGGGTTTCTTTTAATTTATTTAAATGAAGGAATGACTTCACATTATCCAATAGTAAAATGTACATTAATGATAAAAGATGACCTTAAAAATTATTTGGGTTTGTCATTAAAACAGACCTATCATTACTTACACAATATAATTTATTATCTGCAAATTATCTGCAACTGTTTCATACACCTATAATTACTGTGTTAACCCTTACTTGATTCCAACTAGTCCATGAGAATTGTATTTCTTTTTTTTCCTAACCAGATGTGTTTTCTAGATCTATGAATTTTAGAAACAAAGAATTAGTTCCAAAATGAAAATTAAGAATTTAGAGTTTATTACAGGAAGTTATCCTAATTGAGATATGATCAAATACAGATCACAAGATCAAATGTTGATCCAATCAAAATCAACAGTCAAACTCCTGTTCACCCCGTTAAGTCACAGAATCACCCCCAATTCATTCACCCCAGTTCTTCCCATTTTATGAGACCATCACTGCAAAGTCCATACGACAGCGTGCTGGATGCCACTGGCTCACTGCTCCTTCAGGTCAGGGGCAGCCAGCGTGTGTTGTGTAGTCAGAATGCAGGAGACACTCAAAGGTTTCACCAAAATCTCTTCAGGTGGGACCCTGAATGTTAAAGGAATTTTCAGTTCTTTAATTAAAGTATTTCCTTTCTTTTCTCCACCCCTATCAACCAAATAAATTACTTCTCACTCAGAACTCTGCAAGCCAGGTGGCAAGTGTAAAAGTTCAGCTGCTCCTGCGTGCATCAGTTCTATAAAGTGATTTCTATATTTTAATGAAAAAAATCCCCCCCCATGCTCATTTTTGGATGACAGTTTTGCTTTAATATGAAAGGAACATTCTGGTGCAGCCAGTAAGGGTCCACGTAATCCTCAGAAAATGTTACGACAATGAGCATGAAATACTTTTCCTGTACGACGAATCTGCAAGAACATGATCACAAAGGAAACTCCTTTGCAACTGTAAATTAACAGAGAGCACCTTTTTTTGTTCTACAAAACAACAGTGTTAATTTTCTCAAATTATCCCTGGGCAAAATAATACCTTTTTATGAAATAATATAGATCTGCAAAATGATTTATGTTCACTTGTTTGCAGTACAGAAAATACAAGAATATGCACATTCTCAATATTGGTCACCAACAAATTCTCAAGAGATCTAACCAGGTTTTCCAGAAATGATAAATATATATGTTTTTTTTATAGGACTCTCTATATGTATGTATATCAAAGAGCACATCCACCTACAAGTGCTCTCTGTATGTATAAAAGAACTGCTTTAAAAAAAAAAAAAAAAAAAGCAGCTGTTTTTTCTTTCTGACAAACGGGCATGAAATAACAGGCTGACATCTGCCTCTGCAGGTCATTCCAGTCAGGCTGCTGCATGTCAGAATTCAAACTGCTCCATCCATCAATGGCAGACCAAAAATTAACGTAGCTTGGAAACTCTGCAGCAAGACAGTTACAGCCCAATTTAAAGCCTGACCTTCAGAGAACGGTGGGGTAAGATGGAAAAATTATTTCATGCCCTGTACCAAAGCCAACACCACAGTTCAGAGGCATTTTCAGTTAATTTTTTTTATATATGAAATGAAGTTAGCTAGGATACAGCTGTTAAACTAATGTAAAATAACAAAACTGTTATCAAGCCTTTTAACTTATAAAACATTATCAATTACATTTACAGAGATGCATTTTCATGGCATATAGAATTTTAATTTCTATGAATCACTGATTAATATTTTTTGAAAAGCATAATGTATTCAAGGTTATAAATAGCACTACTTTCTTAGTGATTGACTGGGTAAAAACTATAGTTGATCAGTCTGAAAACTTTGATGGAAATAGGTTGCAATTTTTGCCAAATATAGAATACCTAGTCCACTTAAGAAACAGGATAATCTGTTAAAAAAGTACTTTCTCAAAATTCCAATATGAACCTGTTTCATAAAGGAGTTGATCAAAGAAGCTATTTAATAATCATAGAAGCATATATGTTAGCAATATACACCAGCACAGATCACAGAGGTGCCTTTAGCCTTCTAGACTCTATGCCAGCAGATAACAGTGATTAAGCCACTTGTTAAATCAACTACTAACACACTCGTTAATTGCTTCATAAGCTAATTTAAGTGGAAGCTTAATAACACAGAATTCAAACTTCCATCTCCTGTTGCAAATAGCAGAAATACCACATAATTTAAAACTTTAAATACCTTAATAAAATTAAACTGATCAAAAATAAAAGTTCACTAATTCAGTAAAATTGCCAGATCATATTTTGACTGGTCACCTAAAACTTGAGAAAGCCTTTTATTTTTCCAAGCCTTTCTTGGGAGGTCACCTGAAATGTTCACCCAGTGTTTTCTTTCCTTACAAAGTGTTTTCTAACATTGTAAAACATTTTCCTTTGTTAAACAGCTACTTAACTTTACAGCAGAATCAAAGACACTAAGCAATCTGGAAGATGTTATTAAATCATTAGAAGAGAATAAATAGCTTCAGTGTAAGAGTTTGTCAAAACAGTAAAGCATGAATATTTACTGGTTTATCTTTATAAAAACACAGAGGCAAACATGATTCTGCTGCACTGGACACCTTTTCAAACGTAAGAGTCAGCTTTCCCTATCAGGTACTTTAAAACTCAGTCTAACCAAAGAATTGTACAATAAGCCACTAATTTTGAGTATTTCTAAAAAGCAGATAGAATTGGGTGTTTAGGTCAATAAAAACATTCCCTTTATACTTTTTATTGCATTACTTCAGAGCCGTTGACCTAGGAAAGTTCTCTCTCACACAGCTGGTGCCACCTCTTTTTGAAAATCTGACAATTGTCAGAAAGGGAAACAGAAAAATTAGTTCAGATGTAAATATGCTTTAATGGTAAACTTAAAGCAACCAAAGAATTAATGGAGATAATGACTCTCATTGTGGTACAACCATACAGAGAGGATCAGCAAAATTCTGAGTTCTTGAGAGACAATTTTTTTTAGCACTCAAAAATGCAAATTAACAGATTTGCACAATAATCTACCAATAAGCCATGGGTAGAATCTACACAGGACTAGCTGAGTGTCAAGTGTAAGAAAGCAGGGGTCGGGTCATCCCCATGTGCATGCCTATGGTGTTGATGAGACCAGTACAGGATTTCTGTACACAATTCTGGTGGCCAGCATCAAAAGCCTATTGAAAAAATTAATTAAAAAAATGAAGAAGAGCCAGACCACGTTTAACTTATCAAAAAGAAAGTAAGTATAAAGGTATAAATGTGTCTCCATGCCCTGTAAGTATTGCACAGTAAAAGGCTATATCTCCTCAAAATATCCAGAACAAGAACAGACATCCAGAAGCTGAAGCTGAGGAAATACAAATGGAAAGGTATACATGTTTAAATGAACAGTAAAGAAAGGGTAGATTCCTCCTGCCTTGAAATATCAAGACAAGTGAAACAGTACAATACATACTCTATTTAGACAAAAGTTTATAGGCTTACTACAGAATTAACTAGGCTAATTTTAATGGCATATGTTATAAAGGATGTCAGATTAGATGATTTAACACTCCCTTCTGGCCTTAAAATCTATAACCAACGAAGTAATCCATTAGTTGCACTTTACAGAGTTTCTTACATGCTCTTGTGCAGTATTTGGGGCAGCCTGCTGTCAAAGACAAGCCAGTAGAGTGCTCTGGCTTGGTCTGACATTGTAGGGAACCCAAATACCCTAGCAATCACCAAGGGAATACATTAGGTTGCCAAGTTGAACTACGGTAATTTTATCACCAAGTATACATGTTAGCAAAGTTGTTGCATGCTCCACAGAAATCCAAAAAGTTATTATAGGCAATCTGGCCAGAATAAGAAATTATTTTCCACATTTTATCTTCAGCTGTAAATTACTGATTTAAGCTTAAAAAAATTGGATGTCTTATGCAAGAGTTTTAACAATTAATGGTGAGTATTTAGACATGAAAAGCTTATTTTAATAATTATGATTGTTTACACTTATAGCAACCATATGTAGTTCTTTACTGTACCCTAGTATTTTATTCTTCAAATGAAACATGTAATTATTACACACCAGAGAAACTGTGCCATTATCTCATTATTTCCATTAAACTAATGGAAATTATTTACTTTTTTTTTTTTCCCAGAGAGTTAATGCACATGGAACACACAATGAATGATTTTTAACCAGTCCCAAGACTTAACAGCTTACAGTCAGTCCACAGCTTTCTTGCCAATGGATTGGACTTAATAAATTGCAGTTATTTTAAGGGGGAAAAAAGACTTTACCTAATAGCATTAATTGTTACATTAAATGAAGTTATGTGGAATATCCTTTGAAGCCTTATTTTAAAGGGTTCAAAGCTGCAGTCAGTGTCCTTTTAAAGGAAGGTCTCAAAGCTTCAGTCTGTAACTGCGTAGACCCAATCTGAAGAAAAAAAAACTACTAACAAATCCCCCCCGAAACCCACAAAAAAACCAAACCAAACTTACAGCATTCTACTTTTGTGTGTTGGACTCTGTTGCAAAAGGATCATGTGTGAGAAGAGTGTTTAATCAGGAGAGCAATAACAACTTAGAAGATTTACTTTATTTTGCTTACAGTTGCTTGAACAGTAACAGAGTCAACTGGCCAAGCCAAAGTCCTACTTTTATTCTTTTCTTCAGCGTTTCCAGGGAGAGATGACAGCTGCTTCAAAAATCTCTCCAATACTGTCCAATCCTTCAGGTTCTGGAAATACCAGAGGATAACCTGCAGTGCCCAGATTTCTGCTTTTGGACAGTCTCATCTGAAGCAGCTGAGAGAAGCAACACTGATTCCTAGGCAACTATGGCTTATAAATTTACTATATGATCAACGTTTCTTTGGTACAGGGTACAGCAGCACATCAACGTATTACACTAATAGGGTAGATGTAACTAACTGCAACCTTCAGAAAATGTTATTTCCAGATACAAAGACAAACTGATTCATTTTAAAGGAGAGCAACACACCTGCTGCCCACAGCTCTCCCCACACACAGAGTCTCCTTGCCATTCTTCCTGCACTTGCTGCAGGAATGCCACAAGTCAAGAGCTTACTGTTGGTCTTTCAGCTGACACAGTATTAGTATCCTCTTTTAATTTTGTTTAAATGTGGAATAGTCAAAACAGTTGCCTGAGTGTCTTAACAAATGGCAAGGTTTCAGACATCCTCCCTCTTCCAAAAGATTGCTTTGGGTTTTTCACTGGCCTCCAGCTTTGACTTCACTGGGCACTCATTTCCCAAACAGTGCTGCTTTGTGTTCTACTTCTTTACTGAGCACTTTTTACTCTTCCTATTTTGGTTTCTTGTTCCATATTTGTTTCTCTCTGCAGTCAAACACCTGTACTATACAGCAAAACCCTGATGGCACGCTGAAACGCCTTACATTCTTTGCTTCTCCTCCTCTCAGAGCCCATCTTTTTGAGAAGCTGGCTATCAATCACATCGCTACAATACAAAGATGTCTAGGCGGTATTTGAGGAACATGTGGTTCAGAAGTTTCTGCCTTTAGGAGGACACACTGAAGGGGAACGAGTAACATGTAGAACTTGGTATTAACGGTTACCAGAAAGCAGGACCCCTAACAGCCAAAACATCCCTTTACATTCATTCTTTCACTGCTTTCTTCTCTCTGCCTGTGCCACAACTACAATAAAGGACACAATTTTTCCTGTTCCCAAAGTTATATGCTCAGGAACTCCAGAAGGAAGATACTACAAATAAGAGCATGGCTGTGAGAAGACCATGGCCATGAGACAACCTCCTTTCCCAGAAGCTGTGCCTGCTCCCCCCTACTCAAGCATCTAAACATCTTAGCAAGGTTAACTTGAACGTAAGCTTCTATCACAGACATGTATAAACACACTGCATTTATTTATAGAAGAATATTTTATAATATAATTAGAAATCAACATTCTATCAGTAGTATGATTGCAACTATTTAGAAGTGGTCCTGAAGTCACATGTGTAAAACACAAAAGGCAGGTGTATGGAAACAACCTCCAGCTCTGCGTGTCTCAACACCATCACAGACACTGACAGCAACTGAGAACAATTCTGGATACCACGTAAAAGGATTCATATTGGAAAACATGTTGTTTGCTCCCTCTGAATTATTTCAACTCTCATCCATTTAATTATTAATGCAATAACACTGTTCTATTTTTAAAAACAAGTCCACTCTAGAGCAACAAATGGAAAATAATCATAGCCAGTAACAAAAACAAAATTACTAAGTAAAACCACATGTACCCTAACATATATTTAGATTCATCTTCAATAGTAATTATGACTACATGTGCAATAAGAATTAGAAGTATTGACACTACAAATGTGCTTCCAAATTATTTGTTTTATTATTTTTTAATTTGAAGCTGGAAAGGGGGGGTGGAGTGTAGAGGATTAAGGAAGAGGGCTGGTTTTCACTAAGTGTCAGATAGGAGATTTCCAACACTGCATTATGGTGAAAACAAGTGACAGCACAAGAGATGGAAATACAGAAAATGTGCAAAGAGAAAGATATGACAGTTATCTTTACACAGGTACCCCATTTCTGAGATACTAATTAAGATCACAGGTATCTTGTTTTGGAGCAGAAGCAGAAGGTTTGTGTCAAGTGAAGGGGGAGCAAAACAATCAGATCTTCTCATTCAGAGTAAACTGTTGGAATGGGGACACAGTGGGTGGAGGTGGGCACGTTGACTTAATGGGCAGAAATACACAAAATGCCATTTCTGCACACCTGTAACAGCATCCTTTTTCTTTCTTCCCACCTCTCCCAGTTACACATTTATTTCACTTTTAAAGAGAGAGGGAGTAGCCTACTCTGTTGAATCGGCACATTACCGTATTAACACACAATGAGCAATACAATTGCACTAAAATGGCTCAGAACACAATTTCATTACTACCTGGGAAAGTGGTAATTAGAAAAAACAGAGTATACGATGGTATCAGGAGAACCAAGACCATTCCAGACTAGCATTACAAGAAGCAGCCCAGCTTTCCTTAGAACATACTGCTGAGGAACTACAATCAACTTACCAGGGGAACGTGGCTGCAGGAACTACTCCAGATTCTTCCACTGCACTTTGGACAGCATCAGAAAACTGGTATGGTTCCAATCAACCAGACAGACGTTGTAGAGACAACCAAAGATAGGGGAGGTTACATATATTTGCTATGTACAAGCACATCTTTTCAGCTGCTACATTTAATACCTGCATGAAATGGCCACGTTTGTGCATGGTTGCATGTCTGTTACGAATGCGTATGCACTCCTATTGTGAGGGAGCAGCCATGCATGATGCATGTGATGTGCAAACTGGATTTATGCACGTTGAAATATTTCAGTATTTGATTCTTGTTCTTGACAGAGAGCAGGGCTTCCACTGAAAGCTCATTTAATGAAAATAATGCAATGCAAATGAACCTGAATCAGAAAAATTAGATTGATGGAAGTAGCTTGGTCGCTGTAATTACACAAGGTGTATTATTTCCTAAATTCTCTTTGCATTAAATATATACCATACATTTATCAAACATAATTAGCAGTTTAGGTGACAAGGATTTGATTTTTCTCCTGCAATAAAAATCCCTCTACACTGGTATGTACATCTAAAATGTAATATGAACATTTTCTTACTATCATTGTTTACTCCTCTAAGAAAAAATTCATAAGACCAAAGAATCAGAGGGGAAATACTATTTGGAACTTGCAAAGTAGAAGATGAGGAAGATGGCCAGGTCAGCCTCCTGTGGATTTCATGAGCATAAAATAAAATTAAATCAGTCAAAGCTTTTAAGGTTGTTAGTCAAATAAATCATATTTGAAAGCAAAATAATTGATGATACTCCAGTACAGCTTTATTTCCCTTATAATCAGCTTTGCTTTTTTTCCCCCCCCAAATATAGAATTAAATTGATGAAGAAAGAGCAATCGAAACAGAAGTTACAAAAGAAGCTGTGACAAAGTTGAATTTTGTCAGTAGGCATTCTACTAAGAGAAATGGGTTTCCTGAAAAAGACAATATATATTCAACAAAAACGTTATTTTCACATAGCACAACATTGCTTAGCTTTTCTTTGCCTTTTGCTGATTTCCTTCTGTCTGGAGAATCTATTCTAAACACAAAAAATTTAAGCTGATACTACATTGAGTTGAAGCAGAAGACTAATATTGATGCACTGTTCTCAAATATCTACTCTTCAGGCTGACTTTCTGATTGACAGTCTCTCAAACTTGAGTTTCCTGTCTTCAATTTCCATTTCAACTTAGCATTATTGCAACATGTTTTCTAAGTAAGTCATCCTTCTGTTTTATGATAGAGGTTGCTCCCTTTTTTGCCCAGAATTGTAACAGCCAATACTGTGGGGTGCATCTCCAAAAATATCCTGAAGATGAGCTGAGCATTTGAGATTCCTTACACTAACTGTGTTTGTTTTCAAATCTAGTGAACATTAAGATCAAAGTTGTGATGACTGAAAACATCGTGTTTATTGTGCAATGTGCAAACACAGTGCCTGAGGAAAATCTCTTTGAAAAGAGGCAAAATATTTGAAACGGGAGGCCTGCTTCTGTATTTCTATAAAGAGTATTTACAATAAGATTAAATTAATGAACAAACTATTAACCTTTCAGGACTAATGAAATTAAGTAATTGTAGCATATCTGACACCTCCCGTAGAGACTCTGTGGCAAGCAGCAGTCCGCTATAAACCCCAGTTTGGCAGCACGCACAGTTCTTCCCTTTGTAACACTGTCAGTACCTTTCTGCTGCTTTCCCCACAACCATTTCCAGCAGACTAAGCTGCAAGTGCACTACTGAAGAAACAAGTTTTTACCTTTGCACAAAACCCTGCCCATCTCTCTACTAGTGCTTTGATGTCATTTAATCTCTGCTGTATACCACAGGGCACCTTCACTGTTTCTGTTTTATACATTCAAATCTTTATGCTCCAACTTACTTCACATACGGAAATCAAGCTCCGCTAGGAATGTATTGCTTTGCTTGTTTTTAAAGACATTTCAAAAAGCAAAAACACATTAACAAAATATTAGCCAGTTGTAAAGTCTGTGCCTGTAAGAAGCCTGACATTTTGTTTGAAATTTGTTACAGGATGGTTTACAACACGACCCATTTGATTGAGAAGGGGACTGAGAAAAGACTGCTTGCTGATTACACATCTAATATATATATTTACTAGAAATGCTTCACTGCATACTGTTCCTTCAAAAAAAAGCAGTTTGCTTCCCACAAACGCCATCAACCAACAGGACAAGGGCCACTACTGTTTATGCTGAATTTTCATCTATGTTTCATGAACATACAAGTGTTATTTTTCACAAGGATTTACAGCAAAATACTGAATACATGAACTGCAAAAGCTGTGTGGTTCCACCAGAACGTAAGTGCCTGTATCTCCTGCCTGTAGTAAGACTTAAGGGTGTTTCCAGTCTCACAGCAACTAGCTCATATTTACAGGTTGCAGTGCAATTACTTAAACACAGGGACATTAAAAGCTATTAGGCATGTTTAAGAAATTTCATTAGCACATATGGACAATTATGAAACTGAAATTCCCACTGAAACTAAATGCAATAACATTGGCCTCACTGACCTTCTCACAATGAAGTGCAAATATTTCCGATGCAATGAAGACAATGAAGGGTTTTTTCACTCTTCTCTTGCTCAGTAGCTGAATGTTTCTTTGGGATTTTGGACACATGGCTTTTTTTTTTTTTTTAGAGTTTAAGTCATGTGGGGTTTTTTTAAACAGTTTCACAGAAAATAACTATATCAAAATACTGGCAGAAAGCACTTTCAGTTTTTCTGTTAAAATCCCCTAGGATCATATGGGGACCTCAAGTCAAAAACCTTCACTTTAGAACAATAAATAAATAAACCTGGTAAAGCCTTCCCAAGGCTGGCCAACTGTAGCATAAGTAATGCAGGAGGCTGAGAGATGCCAGATAAATTTGATTACTATAAAAGATGGGAATATGTTCCTTTCCTCAGAGAATTCACAAAAAGGGGTCAAAAACAAAGCAGCACTGAAAGCGAACAACTTCATTTCACCAACAACTCAAGGCGAAAATACAATACCATTTCGTGGGAACATTTTATCACATTGATGCAGACACCTCCTAATCTTCTATTTCTGAAAAAGGAAAACAGGGAAGATAGAGTCCAAGCAAAATGGGCTCTTTCTTTTCTGGAAAAGTCATTCTGATTAGTATATCAATTTAGTAAAGAGTTCAAGGACCATTTTCTTCTTCCACCTGCTACCAGTGTCATAGTATCTCTAATACATTTCATTAGGAAAAAAAATGTAATCTTATACTCACGTTATTCTTCCTATTTGTCGGATTACTGAATCATTTATACCGAACACAATCAGAGAGCATCACCAGGAGAAATTACCTACCATACTTTCCTTGTTAAAGAAAAACAAAGTCTTGACTCAATGTTAATTGTTACAGCACTGAGTAATGATTAGATATAGAGATCCCCCGTGTGCTATTCTCCAACTAAAAGATAATCCTGATTTCACATTGCTACATTTTTCCTCTGTAAATAGATGAGCTCTTGCCAGTTGCTATTACAACAGCACAAGTGTTTTACTAACCTCTCTGGAATTACTTTTTCCTTCCAACGTCCTAGGGTTGCACTTGGCCTGTTCACTAACATATCACATCAGTGGCCCAGTCGTACCATTGCACATAACACACCCTCATCCCAGCAAATGCCATACTGTCAGCTATCCACAGAAGCCAATCTTAGTAGAGTCTATTATATTACACCTTACTTTCATTACTTCTTTCAAGCTATCCAACTCTTCATATTTAATGTCCCAAACTTCCACTCTATTAACAGCACCTCTCAGAATTGGGTCTTCAGCCCAGTTTCAGTAAACCATGTGTGATTTTTATAAAAGAGTTACAAATACAAAGTATAGAAAAAGGTTGGTCTTTGAGAAAGGCGTAAGTTCTATCCAGCCTGATAAATTCACTTTCATTCTCTTTAAGTGAAAACTTCTTAATGAATGACTTCTTAAGACTTCTTAAATGAATGACTTCTTAAAATCAATCTACTTTTGCAGAACATATTTTCCATGGTGCCATTGTATCAGTTGCTCTACAGGACTCAAGAAAGGATAGGCTTGCACCACTTTTTATCAATAATATTTTTTAGTATTATCATACAATCAGAGAATGGTTTGGGTTGGAAAGGACCTTAAGATCATCTAGTTCCAAACCCCCTGCCATGAGCAGCGACACCTCACATTAAACCATGTCACTCAAGACTCTGTCCAATCTGGCCTTGAACACCGCCAGAGATGGAGCATTTACAATTTCCTTGGGCAACCCATTCCAGTGCCTCACCACCCTCACTGTAAAGAACTTCTTCCTTACATCTAACTTAAACTTCCCCTGTTTAAGTTTAAACCCATTACCCCTTGTCCTACCATTATAGTCCCTAATGAAGAGTCCCTCCTCAACATCTTTATAGGCCCCCTTCAGACACTGGAAGTTGCTCTGAGGTCTCCACGCAGCTTCTCTTCTCCAGGCTGAACAGCCCTAACTTTCTCAGCCTGTCTTCATATGGGAGGTGCTCTAAGCCCTCTTATCATCCTTGTGGCCTCCTCTGGACTTGCTCTAACAGCTCCATGTCCTTTTTTTGTTGAGGACACCAGAACTGCACACAGTACTCCAAGTAAGTATTAAAGGAAGAAAAATATTTCTGTAACAGTCAGTCTTTGGCAAGTTAATTTTATTCCTTTTTCCCTTAAGTTTCCTGTATTTAATTCTTCCTTTATGTTGCTTCAGTATTATTTTATCTTTTATTAAAGAAAAACAGTTTGTAATACGGAACATAGAGCTCTATGTGGCATAAGAATTTTTGGATGGACACTACCATCTCCATTATTTTCCTTCCAGTATTGTTTTCAGTATTAACGTGAAGAATCCTGGCCACTAGCAATTTAAAAACACAATAAAATTATATAATAAGAGGCTTGGAGACATATATATGCAAAGACTCTATGCAGAAAGCGTACCGTAACTTGTGCCCTGGCTTGAGAGATCCCTTCCAGTTCATCTATAAAACTAAGATACAAAAATCTTCTGGAGTTAATAATCTTTGTATTTCAATCACATAATTACTTGATTTTTTTTAAACCAAGATGTTAGTGAAAAAAACCAGCTGAAACCTGCAGAAGGGTTCTCCTGCACAGAGCAGTGACGGATGGGCACCTCTTTGACTGTCTAAATGAACAAAGGGCTCCTGTGGATTTTAATAACACTAATACATTTATGAATCATAAATGATAGATAAAACCTTTTGCATCTTTGAGGGTTTCAAGATTTTGGGGTTGGGGGGGAGGAGGAGACTTCATCCGACAAAACATTGTTCATCATGATGATTTTTTTTTTTTTTTTGCTTTTAAGAAAACAGCTGCATTTTGATCATATGTTTGGCATGGGTGTCCTATAACAGCCAATTTTTTAGATTTTGTCGTAGGTAAGATTTGTGAAAAACAGAAGTATAGCAGATTTTTCATCCCCTTTCACAACTATCTGAAAAATTGCATAGGAAAAAGAAAAGCAAACAGACATAGCAGTATGCAGTACAGTCACTGCAGAAAGGGCCCTGAAACTAACACCACCAAATTATAATCTCTCACACTTCAAAAGAAATCTATCAAAGTTTTAAAATTTAGATTAAAAAATACATAATTAATATATAGTTTCCACTGTAACCGTAAGTCTATAACAAAAGGTAAATAGATGTACCTGGGACGTAAGATTAGCGTATGTTTAAAAAAGCAGTAGCTAATGTTCTCAGAAGAAAAAGCCTAGGCAGAGTTCGCTTTTTTGACTCTGAGAAGTCATGAGAAAACATTTCTTCAAGCTAAGTAACTCTAATCTTTCTCACTCTGAATATAAAAATACTTTTATCAGCCACAATGCCCTCTTAAGGCACATTTCTTCTACTCTCTTCTTACACTATATACACATAACTGTATATTTTACATGTATGTAGTTTCCTATGCACACATTCCTTAAATAACATTCAAAAGTACATTTTCAGAATGACACAGACATATCAAACTCAAGTGCTAGGAAATACAAATGTTTAACTAACAAGGATAACATTACTTTGGATCCTTGTATGTATGCTTTAATTGAAATCTCAGGTTTCCCCACAGAAGTCGTATGTCATTAAGTGCAAGAAAAATGTTTGGGTGACTAAGATGGAAAATTGGAAAAGAAGGTTCTGTCTCTATCAGTGCCCAAGTTCCTACTCTTTATCAACCATGCAAAGACATGACACACCCTACAAAACTGGAACTCCTGATTCCCGGCTGGATATCAGTCTTATCTCCACTCCAGCTCCTAAATCCATTATACCTCTCACACAAATTGCTTCACTGCACTCCTGATCTTGACTCCTAGCATTTACCTCTTAAAATTCTCACTTTAGGAAAGTTCAAAGCATCCACACCACCGTCGTCATCTCTGCATGTGATACTGTAAAGTAATGCTGCTTAGGCTCACACTAAAACACACAAAAACCTAGAAAACTTCCTGCAGCATCTTAAAGGATTTTTCCAACAGCTTTTTGTTTCTGTGAAAGAAATGTCTTTCATAAAAAAGTGTAAGAGTTTAAAAAAAATAATAATAATTTCAAATGGGCATGTCTGAAATAGTATTAGAACAAATTGAGCTGCCTGTTCTAGTGGAAGGTGTCCCTGCCCGTAGCACGAACTGTATGTTAAACTTTAAGATCCCTTCCAACCCAAACCATTCTGTGACTAAATGAAACAGCCTCTTGTGGCAGCTATTGCACAGACAACAATGGCTGTACTCGCTCTGTGCATCAGACAGGAATTTTTCATTTCATACATGATTTAAAACTTGCTGCAGTGATTCCACAAACCTGTCTATGCTATTAGCACAAGGTGAAGAAAAGCCTTCTTTCTCTCCCTCCCATTCAAGTTCCTTTGGCCCAAAGTCAGCTGCACAAGTAGACCACCATAGCACTGATGACAGAAGCAAAGCATACTTAGTACCAGATAATAAAGAAAAAAAGTCTTATATTTGCATAAATAATAATGCATATTGTATTTGAATACATCAAAATAAAATTACCCTGTCTACATCATCAACAAACACTGTGGAAACAATATACCATAACCAAGCAACCAGTGAATGCACACAGTTGTTTCAATGTTTTTAAACACAGATTTGCATTTATATCATATTTTCAGAAATTACTCTCCAAGGACAGTGTAAGAATGTGGAACAAAGCTTCTCCTTGCAAAAATGCATATTCAGACAGAGATCACCTACATATTCTGCGGCCATTAACACAGGCAGATCACTTACTGCTCCAACTGCCCCAGAAAATATTATGAAGATTATCATTATTGCTAAAGTTATTATTGCTGGTATGGTCTTCAAATGCTCAGCTGTAGAGCTATGTTCTGAAAATAAGTAATTCACGAACCTATGTGCTAAACCCTTAAACTCACACTGTGGCCACAATTCACACACCTTCAGACTGCGCTGGACCAAAAGCCATAAAAATGGACAGATTTTACATAAAATTGATTTAAATAATACCAAATACTTGCACTTGGAACTCAGCTTGGAAATATAGAGGAAGAGTTTTTCTTACCATATGAAGGACTTCTGAACCGGAGTACATAACACAGGATGCTCACTTCCTGGGCATTAATTCAGTAATTTCACTTCTCGTTCAGGATAAATCCAGAAAGTAGCTAACATAAATAAATGAAAAACACAAATTTAGCAGGGACTGGATGTGAAAAAACAGAATTTTTTTCTTGTCCATTTGACTATTAAAAAAGCCTCCTCTGGTCTTCCTTTCTAGTCTGAAAGTACAGGTATGTCACAAGAGGGGTTGCAACTACTAGTTTGGTTCCACACCAGATGGAAGAACACTTTTGAAGAAAGTACCAGTCAATATTTTCAGACGGATAAGGCCCAAGAGTCAACCATTATAAACTATACGAAAGAAGCACTAAATATAGATTATATGACTCTCCTCCTTTTGTGTGTCAAAACAATAATTTTATTTTTAAATCTGCCAATCAGGGCAAAACTAATCACCAAAAAAAGCGTTTTACCTTTCAAGCATCTGTCAGATATTAAAATTGTCTGTGTCAAATAGACAGAATAGGGGTACATGGACGGTTTTCACAGATTTCTCAGATTTCAGGGCTTGAAAATTAAAATATACAAATATTACTAGGAATTGAAACATCAAGTCAGTAAATTTCTTCTCTCTGGAGAAGACTTTGCAGAGGGAAAGAAGCTTCAAGCAGTATGCAGATAAGACATATTTCCTTTTTTAATAGTTGAGAAAAGATTGGAGGGTTTGCAAGATAAGATGGTCTAAGAAAGGTACTGCAGTTTTAAACAGTCCAAACATACCTTGTAATCTCCAAACACTGAATCGTATTAGATTACAGCCTCGATTAATATCTGACATTATTTCTGACAGTTAAAAGTGACATCATGTAAAACTGACATAACATCATGCTGTTCCAGAGCAGGGACCCCTCTGCACTGGGCTAGATGCCTACATTTTCCCTATTCTTCTGACCTTAGCTGTAAAAACCATAGTTATTCTTCTCTGATGTTTCCTGAACTGAAGGAGAGAGAAACAGAGGAGGAGAAGGAGGTCACTTATAATGAGAGGCATCTCCAGTGGGCAGATAACAACACAAAATCAGAGCTGCAAACAACAAAAATGAGTCTTAAAATACAAAGAAACCAAAACCCAACAGGATGAAGGATCAGGGAAGTCTAAATAGATCAGGTACCCACAGCATAAGGGAAAATCTAATCCCCCAAAACAGTAGATGGAACAGGAGACAGGAAATTAGGAAAACTACTGGATAATGCTCCATGCTAGTAAGAATCACAGTTAAATACAACAATACATAACACTGTCCCAAGTTCAGTATCTATTTGCTGGCTCTGCAGCAAAAAAAGCCATATCACTACTGAATTGTTCTTTCAAAAATTTTCAGGAAGTGCTAAGGTTATATACTGATAATACCCTTCCTTTCCATTAGCACCAAAATATTTCTGCAAGCATTGTGACCCTGAAAAACTTTTATATTAAGTAAATTAAAGCACAAGCTACAATGATAACTTCAATATCCCTGTTATTTTTAACACACTGTAACACATGTAAGTTATCAAAATGTGGTAGGTCATATGATTCATACATTTTGGGGTTATGAGAACATTTGTGAGTAGCACAGTACAGGAACACAAGAAAGGTTATGAAATCTAAGACCATTCAATGACAGCTTGTGGAAAGCTTCCCAAATTACTTGTCCATGTGCGATGAAACAACCAGCCCCATGATGAAAGATTTTACTAAACATGAAATAAATACAAATGGTTATCTAGTTACATTTATGCAGCAAGTATGTAAATCTGCTTGTCTACATTCACAGCACAGTTTCTCGAAGATACCAGCCTCAGATACAAGCTGCTGACATTACACAATCATTAACTGAAAACTTATAGGGAATTTACACATACTGACGAATGCTGCATAATTGAAAAGGTAAGAGTCCAAAAAAAGGAGACAACCATTTCTCTAGATTTCTCTATTACAGGCTCCACTGGTTCTTCTACATCAAAGAGGCAAAGACTCTACTACCAATGCCATTATGCTTCACAACATAAATAGACCCAACAAACACCACAATACCAACAATTCACACAGAAGCCTGCAAGTTCCTGTGATCCCTGCCTGCCCTCCCTCCAACACTGCTTTGCTGAAAGTACGACCATATGGATGGGTGTAAACAAGAGTTGGTGTTAAAAAATAAGCACTAATAAACTGGCAGACATCTAACGATATTTATATGACAAAAATTCTGCAGCTACCTCTGTCTGCATAAGCTTGAATTGCAAACTCTTACCTGAATGTAGCAAGCAAGCATGTCAATACAGACCATGCAGTAAAGATCTACAACTCTAAACTGTTCCACCTTCACTGTGAACTTCTCAACTCACAAATCAATAAAATATTAGTAATAAACAATAAGCCAGAAATATTCTTGGGATGGGATAAACAAAACAAAAATTTATTCAGAATTGTGAATCATGGAGCCTACACATTTTCCAACGTAAGTTCAGGAAATAAAAATCTCATTAAAGCTTTAACCAAAATTTCTAATTCATGAAAGGACTGTGCTCTGAATACCAATGAATTTCATGAAGAAGAAGCAAGGGTTTTTTTTCTTGTCTGCATGTCTGTAAAATATCTCTTAGGTTACAAAACCAAATCTGGTGACACTGAAAAGTCTTTCAGGAACAAAGACAGATGAGTAAAACAAGCATCAGCTCGCTTTAATTCCATGCAAAAGTGTCAACAGCAAAATCACTGCATCTCTTCCAAAGCAGAATATTAAATAGTTCATTAATATCCATTTTCCCGTCTTCTCTTTTCAGAGGCTACTAAAATTGTTTCTGTTTGATTTTACATGAGTGAAACTCCTCCCGAATGAAACAGGTACAAGTATCTTGAAAGAACATTCAAGTGTACATCATTCAAGACCTTGGCAGTCCCTATCTCTGTGAAACAACAATAGCATCCCACTAATAACAATGACTTGCTTAACTATTCATTTTTGTAAATAATGGAACTGAAAATTATCTAGTGATGGATTTACACTTTTACAATGCATCTCAAGGATGATAATGAATAGGGACGAAGAAATTATGTATATTACAAGGGGTGACACACAGAACTTAAGATTCTAGCTGGCTCCACAGATGAACACAAGCTGGAAAATGTGGCACTACAATTTTTAGCATTTTACCTTTGTCTAATACTACCGTGAGACATCCTATACGTATTATTTGTATTGTAGTAGCACTTAAAGGCTCCAATTAAAATCCAAACACTATTACATTAGGCAGAAATAGTATGAAAATTACAATAGGTGTCATAGCCATTTTAATTCCAAACAAGGACAATAAATTACCTATTTCTTAGATATGCCTTCCTTTATCTTGTAGTTACCCACAGAGCTTAACATATTAGTTCCTATATTTAGAGGAAGCATTAAAAGGATTGCCTAGGCAGACATTTTGGGTCTTTTTTTCTTCGAAAACTCTATTTGTATTTCCAGTGGAAGCACACATCCTGGAGAGTGAAATCCTACTGACACATTTTTTTTTTTCCTGCTTTCCTAAATCACCCTTCCTAAGAAGTTGCCCATGGAACCACAGGTCCCTGTGGACCAGGAGCTGGAAAAGCCTGCTCTTCTGAGGTGCAAGATGGCAATTTTACGGAAAAAAAACCCCATGCGTTTAGATTTTCTTTTCATTGCTGCTCTTTTTTGGTGAATTCCTTTTACTTTAGCTTAAGCACTGACATGCTAAACATACTCATTTAGTCTAGGCTATCATTTTACTATTCATATATTTGTATACTGAACAACTTAAGTTGGAGAACTAGGTCTGATCTGCTAGGAAGCAATCCTGAGACTGAGATATGGACTTGCATCCACATCTTAGCCAGCTGGATGATTCTGTACAAGTTTGGTTCTTACAGAGAGCACCGCATATTAGAGTAGATATTGAAAAATAAGATTTTTTGGAGGCCAGAAACTGACAAAGGCAACAACTTTTCTGGAATCACAGAAAACACTAAGTTTCTATACAAAACAAAGTTAACATATATTACTTTGCGTTTAAGTAACAAATGGCAAGTGTTTACACTGTGACCATTATCTCTCTAGTAGGGAGTTTATTATAAACAGTATTTCAAACACAGGACTTTAAGAGACAATGTATAAATATTTTAAATGGTAAAATATAGGTGTTAGCTTTTTTTGTACTATGTCCAGAAAATTTGCACAAACACATCAAATTCTCCACCTAGGGAATTTACTTTATTGTTAAGTTTGCATTTAAAACCAATGTACATGACCTATTTTGGGGCTAATATAACTAAAAGGAACCTATTTGTTGTTTATTATTTATAGAAGATTCACTTCAGATTAGGCCTTTTGCAGACGTGTGTATCTGTGTGGCATCATAAAGCATCTCCAGATAACCCCCAGCACTAAAACAGATGAGAAAATGACAAGTTAGGATGTATCTCAGTCCACACACTGTTCTATAAAAGCTAAGATTAAAAGCTGTTTTTTCCTCCTCAGAAAGGCCACATGAAAGAGCTACTACCATGGCTAATGCATTGACCTTCTGTGTCTGATAATGACAAGTTCAAGTTCCTAGAGTTGGATAAGATGTGGAACTAAAGTAAGTGCACTCAAGCAATGAGTTGTTCTGCTCTGTTAGAATCCTGCTCACAAAACTAGCCCTATAGAAAGACAAACGAAAACAATTTAATTCCTTAGATATATATAAATATATATATA
>NW_009925762.1:1630-3323 GCF_000696875.1 Nestor notabilis | reverse complement strand
TGGAGGTGAAGGCTCAGCTCACCCCGTGCCCCGCGCATCCATCCGCGCAGCGCCGGGAGGTCCCTTTTGCGCTCCCCACGCAGGGGGGGCGGCCCGGCAGCAGCCCCCTGGCTTTGCCAAGCGCAGGTACTGGCGACTCCTGTGCGCTGTAACAAGATTTTGTACTATGATTTTTTTCATCAGAGCATCGTTCCGGCAGACAAGGCAGGCACTGCCTTCCACTATCCCCACCTTGGTGGCTCCCACTGTGAGGACAATTTACAAATAATTGCCTTTACAACCGGTCGGCCAAGGCGTGGATCATCTATGAGTAAACCCAACCTTGGAGGTCTGTATAGCAACTAATGCGAACGGTGGGACTGAAAAATGAAATCAAGGTGGTGAGGATTTGAATGGAAATAGACTTTCCATTTCCTCCAGTATCTTTTGAGGGCGATTTCCAAGACGCGGGATGTTTGTGAACGAAGTTACTAGTTATCTCTGCTATCGATCAGGCTGCTCCGAGGGAAATTGTGATCCACAGCAGAAACCCAGAGTTATTATTCAATAAAAAAGAAGTCCCTTTCTGCAGCCACCCTCCACCGCACAGTGGCTTCAGGATTTCACGGGCTGATATTTTGTTCTGCAAAGCTCCAGACGGACAAAATCAGGTGGCTGACACTATACACACATAGTATTTGATAGGCAGTACAAAGTTTTGTCTCACATCTTGAAGCTGAAAGGCTGAAGTTACTTCAGCTGCATTTTAAAAGTTTGGGAAAGTGCAAGAAAGAGTCTAATTTTAATAAATCACCTCCGGGGTTCCTCAGCTTGGGGGGAAGAGGGAGTGTTAACCCCAACAGTACCGGGGTCTGAAGTGAGCCACGTGTTTCCAGGAGTATTTAATGCGGGAAAAACCCTCTCTCTGAGGAAACAAACCTACTAGGCGATGTGCCATTCTTTACAAATAAATGAGACAAATTAAATCACGTTGGTGAGAAGGTCGTTTGCCACAGAAAGTATTTTGGGAAATTATCACCATGTGTATTTGGGAAGGGAACAGCTGTTAAACACATTTCTTTATACTTATTTCTATTCTTAAGTTAAATTAAAAAAATAAACAAACGGTGATGAATTACTTCCAGAGTTTTAGGCGTTTAAAAAAAGCAGATGCGTCGATTACAGATAAATTGATTTATCTGTCTCATTAGGTCTAATGTTCGCATAAGTGAAACAACAAAACGCACCCTGACTACCTCCAAAACTTGCTGTCACATTTCGTTGCTTGATACTGAGGTTCTGTTCACGTGGTTAATAATAATAATGAGGAATAAACACCATGCAAATGCGGTCTACGGAAATGTCACCGGTTCTCGCAAAAGTACTGAAGACGGAAAATCATTTATGGAAATGACGTAGTTGTGAGACTTCATTGCCCGCTGCTGGGGTGCTCATTAGTAGGAAACCTGTATCCTTAGGCGGCTGGTGTTAGTAACGACTGCGTTACTGCACACGTCAGCTTAAAAAATAAACCGGAGACCAGAGGAGTAGGCAACAATTATCTAAATTAATAACGTGCCTTCGGTTTCTGGTGGATGTTCTTTAATCTCAGCCTTTGATTCACTCAGAAATACGCTCATAACGGGCGGGGAAGCATCATTGTCCCCAAGCCGGTAAAGGGCGAAGTTGCTCCTCGAGCTTTTTTGGGGGGAGC
>NW_009925762.1:0-1313 GCF_000696875.1 Nestor notabilis | reverse complement strand
GCCCCCAAGCCGCCCCCGGCGCCCATCGGCATGGTGCTGGGCGCCCGATCTGCCCCTGGAGGGTCTGCTCTGCTTGCCACAAGCCTGGCAAACTGTCCAAGGCTTTGAGCAGGTATTTACAGGGTTACCGAAATTCGGGGGTTAATCCGGTGCTTCTAGGAAGGAGCGCGTTTGGTGGGAAGAGCAACGTGCAAACTCCTCCGCTGGCTCCGAGGCTCAGAGGGAAAAGCGCCGGGCTGCTGGAAGAGGGAAGGTGAAGTGTGGAGAGGTTAGTTGAAGTGAATGGGATGCGGGAACCTAAGTCCTCTCTCGAAAGGAATGTGCTGAAGGAGAGATCTCCAGTTCCGTGTGTACCCTCCACTGCTATGTAATATTTGAATCCTTGAATAATCTAATTCTAAAATTTAAGTTGGGCTTTGCCATTACCTGATTTTAGCAAAAGCTCTGTCAGAGGGACCGAGCAGTAGACAGTCCCCTCTCTTGTTCCCTGATCTTTGGCTCGGGAATCCAGCTGCTCACGCTGTTCTGGGGTCCCCTCTCCAGGTCTTCGGTGGCAAGTTTAGTTTGTGAGACCTTTCTGTAGAATAAATTAGTTCTGTGACACGACGACAGGAACGTCGAGGCACTTCGAACGTGCTAGAAAGAGGACTTCTCCTTTTTCTTCACTTCAGAGGACGACTCTAGCATTTGAGCAGACCTTTGTAACCGTAAGCATGTAAACGGTAGAGATTTTTGGCTAGTGGAGATTTGGTGCGTCGCCATTGCACTAGGCAAAGGCAGAACAAAAATTATAAGGGATCAATAAACAAGAAAAGAGCAAAATGTTTCAGATTGACTTGTAGGATGGGACCAGGAAATATTAGCTGGTAGGGCTGAGCCCTTTTTACCACGTGCGTATGGTTACACCTCTGGTTTCCTACGGAACCGCCGGCGCTTGTGCAATGCCATTATAAAAAAGGTAAATAAAGAGACAAATATTTTTGGGACGTTCCAAAACTGAAAGCCGGAGCTTAATTTATTCTGGGGACTTGAAAGGAAAGTGGTCTTCCTTTGTGTCAGTTGCTCCGGGGGAGGGTGTGTGTCGGCTTGGCGCTGAACGCTGCCCACATCTACATATGTAAACCCAGCAGCGCTCTCCCCCCCGCGCCGGCAGGATTGCGGGCGCTGGTAGCTCACAACAATGCTGCCAGACAATGCGAAATACGCGGAGCCTGCGCGGCCGCGGCGAGAGAAGGACTGGAGCTGGCCAGTATTTAGCTCTTGACGGGGAAGGACCCAATTTGCGCTCTGCCCGGCGGAGCTGCGGCCGCCCC
>NW_009925761.1:0-10534 GCF_000696875.1 Nestor notabilis | reverse complement strand
CCAATTTAGAGACAAGGAGGTCGTGTGGGAGTGTGTCAAACGCTTTGCAAAAGTCCAGGTAGATGACGTCAACTGCTCTGCCGCTGTCCATCAGTCCTGTAGCCCCACAATTTGGGCATTTAAATTCTACCAAAAGTTTCTCTTTACGAGCCATCATGCTTTCCTCTTTCTGTGTCTTACTAAGTCATCAAATTCAGGTGATCCAGATTGCATAGCAGTAGATAAATAATTGTTTCTAGATGTGTTAAGTATCTAAACTCCTCTAGTACTACTTTAAGGTTTAACTTTTGTTCCAAGTCTAGGGCCATTACCCACCCCCTTCCCCCAAAAAAACCCAAATTAATTGGTACTTTTAAGTTCTGTGTAACACTTAGGGTATAGAGGATGCTCATGAGAGTCATGCAGTAGTTGTGAAGCTTGCCATGATGCTGTCACATGACTTTTACAAATCTCTCTGGATGTATTATTTCTTTCATCTGCAAGGATATGTAGTATGGCTGCATTTGTGGCAACAGCCTCCATTTCACTGACACATTTCTCAGCTTACTCACTATCATACTTTTTCCATTGTGGCAAGTGGATTATTACTTCTGTTGCCTAGATATGTTTATGTTTCTCCAGCAGTAGAAAAAACCCCAAACAGTTACCAGAGCATGGTCCAGCTGCTGTTGTCTGGAAGGTAAGAAAAGATCTGTGTTCCCTGGTGCTGATAAGGACAGGCGATAGTAATTGGAGACAAGATGGTTGGCTTTGGTCCTGTATCCCAGAGAATACACAGTACAATCTGTTGACTGTTTTCAGTAATCTGTTTCTTAAGCATCATATGTAGAAGTCAGCAAAGAGAGAACTGTTGTACAGCTAAGGCTTTTTAAAATGAGTTGTTATGAGTTGTTACAGTAATGATGAAGAAGCAGTGTTATACACAAGTGAGAGAAAGTAGAAGTTTGTGTTGGTGCAGTGGTTCAGTAGGAGGAAGAATACGGCATCTGATTATCCCAAGGCTTCTCATAATATGCAAATATGAACTTCAAATGTGTGAATTGTCCTCCACAAATAACAAAAAAGGTTGAAAGTTGAGGTTTTCCTTATTCACTTTGTTGAACCAAGGCCTTAATTACCATGAAATTGTTACAAATATATATAAAATACATATAACAAAGCATTTTCCTGTGACATTCACTTTAGAAGCAGTACAATGACTTAGATATTGTAAGATGCAATTGAAATGTAAAGGCTTAAATACAGTCCAGTAAGTTCTTATTGTTACCAAAACCTCCTGAGATTCTTGGAAAATATAGCCTTTAATACTTAATAATTTTAAATGTATGTGTATTAATAAACCAGAGCTTATAATTTTATATCCATTTAATACATGGTTAATCACCTTTACCCAACTTAGCACTATCTAATTTTATCCCCATTAGATTGTAGTTGTGCCACTACTGTCCCATTTAAAGAGTGCTAGTCACTATCATTATAGTGAATCACAGTTACCTAGGAGACGATAACCCAATAAAACAATCTTACTGATGCAGCTTCTCCAGTGAAGCGCAGTACAGTATAATATCGTACATTTATATGGCACTTTTCATCCCAAAGCACTTCATAAATTATGTACAGAGAACATCACAAAACTGCAGCAGTTTCTAAGTAGTGAAGGGCATAAGACAATGAACATACAGAATGCTGCTTGAGACCAACATGACGGAGTAAATTTAAGTGACACTTTCCCTATTATTCAATTATTCCTGCATTTCCAGTGTTTTCACGGACAACAAATAACTCTATTTTCCATATTTTCTATGGTTTATATAGAAGCAAAAAGAGAAAAAGAGACAAGGGGAAATAACACAATAAATGGGGGGCAACCTTGCTTAGTTTTGAACCTGGGATTTGTAGCAGATACAAACTTCAGGGGAACAAGGTATTCCCTCCCACTGAGATGCAAGCATGATGTGGCAAAGCAGTCTTTGGTCATTACGACACATTTCTCAGAAATATACATAGAAACAACTGCTATTTAACATCCTGAATTCCTTAAATCCCTGTAATCTAAATGGCATAATCTTGCACAATTAACAGATCAGGTTTGCAGAAATCTTGAGATTCTTAAAGGGGGGAGACAAGGTGAGAATTTTGTCAGCCTTGCCATCTAGCTCTCCATCCCATTTCTCCTACCTGTCATATTAAACAGATATCATATAAATTTCAGCTTCATGAAAGACAAAAATGTAACCTCTTTACATCTAAAGTTACTCAATTGACTGCATTAATCACAAGTATTAAAAAGTAAAATTTAAGTATCTTTGACTTCTTCCTGCGTAAGAAGCAATGATACACCTCTGGATGTTGAAGGTTTGCTTTCATTATTTTGGGGGTGGGGGAAGTGGTAACATGGTGCTTGGTTTAAGCCCAGCCGGCAACTTGGAACCACGCAGCCGCTCGCTCACTCCTCCCCCTTTTCCTTCCTCCCCCCGCTCCCGGAGGGATGGGGAGGAGAATCGAAGGAATGTAACTCCCACGGGTTGAGATAACAGCTCTCCAGTAACTAAGGTATAATACAAACCACTACTGCTACCAATAATAATGATAAGAGGAATAACAAGGGAAAAGGACACAACCGCTCACCACCCGCCGACCGATACCCAGCCCGACCCGAGCAGCGATCTGGGCCTTCCGGGTAACTCCCCCCACTTTATATACTGGGCATGACGTGCTGTGGTATGGAATACCCCTTTGGCCGGTTTGGGTCAGGTGTCCTGCCTCTGCTTCCTCCTGGCTTCCCCTCCTCTCTGGCAAAGCATGAGACTGAGAAAGTCCTTGGTCAGAGTAAACATTACTTAGCAACAACTAAAAACATTGGTGTTATCAGCATTGTTCCCAGACTGAAAGTCAAAAACACAGCACTGCACCAGCTACTAAGAAGGAGAAAAAATGACTGCTGTAGCTGAACCCAGGACACATGGCATATGGAAAACATCTTATATACATGGCTTGATCTTTACTAGTGATATGGAAGTTACTATCACTAACAGTTTTTAAAATTCTAAAATTTCTACAAATCAATATTTATCCTTAATAATAATACCAAGAACAACCTTAGACTATTAACAACCTTAGGTATACCAATTATAATTCTTAGATTTTGTCTACCAAGTCATTAACTTTACATCTTTCCAAGTTTTTCTTTATATATATTTATATCTATATATACTGGCACTGTTATTTTACTGGGTTTAGAACACCCTTCCCTTCCCAAAACAATACTTATATACCGTTCTGAGTAAAATGCCCAATGCTTTAAAAAGCATGCAGTCTTTTTCAGATCTGGAAAAGCCTTGAAAAAGTAGTCATTCAGTTCCACAGCCATTTAAAACATAGTCTAAGATCTCACAAAACATAACATCTAAACATGATAGAAGAGTTTTGCATCCTAAAGCATATATATGTCCACACTAATCTGACATATGAAAGCCGTGCCCCCATCTCAGATATTATTAACTAAGAGGGGTTGATGATACAGCCTAATTTGTACCCTTACAAATTCGTAATTCAGTTTTCCAATAATCCTGAACATGAAATGAATTTTTAAAGTTGAACTAACTAAATATCCATAGCACAAGTATGGAAAAAACAGAAAGCTAGAAACACATAATGTATATAGATATTGAATAATAACCATCAAGAGAAAGAGAATAGTGTCATTAAAAGACAGAAAGAGTACACGAAGATTGAAATCATTGAATCACTGATCCAAAGAATAAGTAATCATATTTTTTCTGGCTCTGAATATACTAAAACGATGATATTTTGTGTATGTAGCACACATTTTCCTTAGATCAGGCGTTTTCTGCTTAAACATTTCATTTTCTTAGTTTCCTTCTCAGTTTTTCCAAAACAGTACAAAAACTTACAAATTCAGTCAGATCCTTGACTACTGTGACTGCAATGTTGTAAATAAGTAGCTGTGAGTCTTTGTGCAATAAAATAATGAGTGATATAGTAACACACAATGGATAAGGTATTGGTGATGATCTCAAAAATATATAAAGTAGACAGAGATCAGTTTCACTTTATTTCATCCATATAGAGAGGTCTAAATACAGTCAACTGGAAGTTACCAATGTTGCAATTTAGGAGTAAACATACAATGAGAGTGTGCAACAATATACTGGAAATT
Source organism: Nestor notabilis (assembly GCF_000696875.1). Classification (NCBI taxonomy): domain Eukaryota; kingdom Metazoa; phylum Chordata; class Aves; order Psittaciformes; family Psittacidae; genus Nestor; species Nestor notabilis. The sequence continues at coordinate 6,354 of NW_009925761.1, read as the reverse complement.
ACTAAGTTGATTGAGTTAAAATTTTGAAGATGCAGCATAGTTTTATTCCAAACCAGGGAAGGAAACATTTTCCTCCAAACTGTCCTGAGAATTTAAAAAAGAAGCAGAATAAAGATAATTGTATTAGATATTGAAATGAGCATCCTGGTTGCAAAGTGTGTTAAATATAATGTCACAATAAGCTCTTTTAAGGAATTAATCAGCTTAAATAAATGTAGTTATAAATTTGGCATGGCAGACGAGTGCTAGGTTCTATTACAAATACTCTCATAAAGATACAGGCATGAAATATACCAGAAATGCTAGTTCAAGTACACCAGAACAAGAAATGGGAGCTTCCTGAATCTCTGATGGTTTTCCATGGTGTGGTTTAGAATATCTAAAAAGTTTTTATTTAAACTTTTGATTATTCTTTAAATGTAGTTACTCTTTCGCATTTTTATATTAAAAAATAACTAGCTGAAGACATACGCTATAGTATAAAATTAAACATTGAAGGTGGCTTGATAATTTGTCCTAAAGCATATGAAAGGTTGAATTCCTCATTGTTATCCTCTCTAAGGCCTTGGCTTAACTTTAACACATTTTATCTAATCTTGCCAATAGCACACTTCTGAAAATCAGCTGAAAATCATCACTTAAACTGACAGAGAACCTCACACCTAAGAAAGACCAGCTGATGTAAATCACAATGTTTACTGATGTGGCATCTGCTATGTATTGCCAAGATGGCAGCAAAAGATACAAAGCTTTACAGTATTACAGAGGTAGGTAAAAATCTACCTAAAGCTAAATCAGCCTATGTTGTTCGATCTTTTCTTTTAATGATTTTGTAGTTTGTGAGCAGTGTGAGTTCCCAGAAGTAGGAAGTGCACCAAGGTGTGTTGTCTCTCAGAGTAAGACGTCAGTATGGTGTCCTTCCTAATTTCTGACAGCATAAGCTTTCTGGCACGGACCTCAGCAGGACCTGAAGCAAGTCCATCTCTCACATACTTGTACATATTTGTATTTTCTCATATCTGGTAGCTGCTCAGAAGGGGATCAGAGTGGATGTTTCTTTTATACCACATTGACAATCTCTGTTAAATTGCCAAAAAGGTATTTCCTCACTTTTTTTTTTCATTTTATTTGGTTTAAGAGATTGCTGTTCACCACCAGCCTTCATTAGTATGAATAATACATAGAAGCAGTATGTTTCATCCTTCCATTTCAAAAACCTGGTGTGCTGTTTAGACTGCAATTTGAGCATCCTGAAATCTAATAAAAAAAATCTATATTTGAGATGTACCCACATTATATAATTGTATAAAGAAATACACAGATGCTTCAACATAATTAAAAAAAAAAGATTAATCTCTCTTCCTTAAAAAAGATTTTTACTTTAACAACCAATACCACAGTATCTGCATAACGTTTTAGTTCACTGGAAGGTTCACTGTGCAAAGTATGAAAATCTGGGCTGTTAATGATACTTTAAAAATGAAACAACTTCTTCACTTTCTCTTAAGAATAGTACAAATATGCTTTTCCATTGAATCTTTAGCTAGTATAAATTCATTTTTTATAAACCACACAAGATTAATTACTTGTGCATGTTGCACAGGGAGTGCCTGTTTCTCACTTGACAACAGAAGGAGCAAATACAGCCAACAAAGACAATTTCCAGATGATTATAGGAGGGTGAACTGTACCCCATTCCTCATTTTCACTTTTGGGGCCCATCTGTCAGCTTCTGCATTTCTAAGCAATATAATGGATCAGTGCTAAATTTATCTGCTTTTATTCCTGAACTTTCTTAGCTGAAATCACATCCATAGGTAATGTCTGGGATTTAATAAATTCATAGCCACAAATACCTTCTGAGAACGTAAAACCTGAATTTTGTGAGGCTTTTCTGAGGCAATATAATATTTTAATGTATGTACTTGGCCTAATGAAACCTCCTTGTAAATTTTCAGATTTTTATGCAGCAGATCTAACACCAGTCCTAAATGGTCTTTTCAGTTTCAGGCCAGAGTGTGATAAGATGAAGATCAGTAAGAACAATTTCTGAGAGACTACAGTAGTATGGGTCAGAAATATAGAGAGTGAATCCAGGTATTTAGTACAATTTTGAGAATATCAGTATCAACCATCTACCTGTCAGGAGAAAAAGATGTGATGCAGCACCTTTAGAGCAGTATTTTGAAGGGGATAAGAAATTAGATGAACAATAAGAGAGGTATGTGAAGCACAAGTAACATGACAACCACAGCTTTAAGGCTGATCATCCTAGATCTTCTCTTCCTAATGAGCTCTTCAAACCTCTTTAACTTAAAATAAACTACAAAATATGTCACAGGAAAGTTGTATTTTAAATGATAAAACTTGAAATCACCAAGGAAAACAGCACAGAAACAAAAAGTAGAAAAAGGGCTTGGAAATAGTTCTTGCCCTGCATATTGTGATTTCACAAGCAATTCTCTGACTTCAGATTTAGCTTCAGTCAACTCAGTAACTTGGAGCTAACTGTTCGGTTATCGTTCATAGGAGGATTTCTTCAATTGCTTCAATTACTTTCTGTTTCCTGGTCTTATCAGCATTCTTTGAGCTGCAGTCTTGCAGCTCTTTGTAGGGACTCTTCATTGCTACTGCCATATCCTGCAATCTTTGGAGGCTTCTTTTATACAGCAGGCTCAGTTATTCACCAGGGAAGGAGCAATCTCCTCTCTTCCAGAAAATCCACATTACCCATTCACTCTCAAAGGAGAATAGCATAACAAAAAGAACACTCACATAAATCATACACTGTCTGTCAAACAGATTTGAGTAAAGTTTTCATGAAATAGAACAAAATCTTTTTTTTTTTCCAGATTTAAAAAGCAGCAACAAGAGATATACTCTGGTTCATCTTATGTGGGTTTTTTTTTTTACACATAATAAATTAAACACTTATCCAAAAGAGCTATTCTGTTTGATTGAGACACTTCAGAGGTTAATTTGACTTTCTGTATATACAAGATGCTTTTGTTACCAGCTGTCTAGTTTTTTCTAGCTTCATATATAGAAAACGTTCACATAAATCTCTTAAAATACTGTCAAAATCCCAACCTTGCAAGGTCATTCTCAAGTTGCATAATTAGAATACAAATTGGTTTGCAAGTATCCTTCAGCATTTTGACACAGAGCTAAGAAAATAATGCTGGAGGGTGCTATTTATTTCAGCAGTGTTTCAAGAGCAGTGAAATTAGTAACGATTACAAATAAAGCAGTCTTGGTGTTGCCAAAAGCAAGAGGAGCTGGTTGAAAGCTAGTTTTACAACTACCCTTAAAGTAAATGGACTCTTGATCAAATAACTGACAAGGAAGACAAAGCAAACTACCAAAATGTAGAAATAAATCATTTATTTATCATATCAGAGAAACTAACGATAAGATTTTAGTCTTACAGCAAGTTCCAGCACAGTCATGAATTCACATTCTTAAGGGCAGAATTTTGTTGAAAAGCTATAGTAGTTTGCATGCATGTAATTTTGTATTTGCATGTGTGTTCATTGTCTGTATGACTATATTGTCAGAACTGCAGTAATGAAGTTCTGACACAAAAGAATGTGACTTGATTTTCATCCTAAATTCTTTGCAGATTATCATGTGGGATCATCTGCCAGAGAACCTGCCAAGGCACCAAATTTAATTATTTTAGAGATGAATTTGCGGATCTCAGACAAGTGAGGAGAGGGACTTCCTATGAGAGTGAAGGTATTTTGGGATGACTATGTTCATCAAGTATCTCATGAGATTAGATAACTTTCAAATAACTGCACATCACAAAACATGTTTTCTGCAAGGAGGTATATTAAAAATAGACATTGAAGATTCTCTGAAGTTGTTTATTCAATGGAAAACACTCCAACAAATAGAGGAAATTTCTGATTTTTGGGTTTCTTTTTTTTTCTTTTTTTTTTACATCCCAATGTCATAACCATTTAATCTAAAGTGATTCTGTGGCCAGAGTATGGAAGTATATTGTTTGTTATCTCCCATTTTTATCATGTAACTAAAGTACTTGGTATTCTTGATAAACTTCATACAACTAATTGTAACACTATATGATCTCTTACTGTCAGCTTCATGGAATTTCACCACGTATTTTGGCTAAGATACAGCAGGGCCTCATGCCCAGGAAATGCATGTGAGGAAACTTTAAAATAGTGCTGAACATGCCTCGTCCGACTGATGCTTTCCTTCCACCTACTTTTCCTTTAGAAACACGATCTCCCCCCTACTGCAAGCGGAGTCTTCTCTTTGGTAGCTAGTGCTGCTGTGTAAACATGGCTAAGATGAGAGCTTGTGCTGGGGCCCTGAACCCCCTCCCTTTGGGTGAACAGTCTGATACACAATCTTCTGGCCTGAAACTGGTGTAAAGAGTTGTTAGAAAAAGGTAATAAAAAAGCCTTTCCAGGACTGATCCCTCTTCACTTGGGACTTTCATCTCAGCCAGTCTTCTCACTCTGCCATTGCTTGTCTGTGGTCTTGCTGATCTGCACCCAAAGCCTCACTCATGGGTTGGCGTCCTAGATGGGACTTGGCTTATCCCTGTCTCTACCTCCATGGCCCTGCCAGGCCATCCTGGATGAAGGGACACTGGTTCTCCTCACCAGGCCTGATCCTGGGCTAGTTCCTTGGTCCATCCCCATCTCCACAGAGGTGCTCAAGGACTGTGGCTGGGGCTGATGCTGCTTTAGTGACCCCCAGCTGCCCTACTCCTGGCAGGGCTGCCAGGTTGTGCCCTGATGGACTCTGAGGGGCTCCTGGCCACCCCGGCACCCTGACTGCTTTGTTGTTCCTTATCCACAAACACACTGTCTGTCCTGTACTACGTAATAAATTTCTGCAATCAAAATGTACTTTTCTGAAAAGCACAATACAGCTGAAATAGTAAAAAGAAAAGAATAGAAAATGGAATTTTCTAGGTAGTTTTACAAAGGATCACATGAGTACAGTGACGAGCAACCAATATACCCAGATGACTGGGTTTAGCTTAATGAGGAAGGACTAGGAAAGCAGTTTCTATCTGTCAGCTAATAACCATTGATTCATTTGATAGAGTTAAGGAATATGAATGTAACTGATACCAATCAATTCAATTTTAGAGCCCCAAAAGAAAATACATATATTAAAAAAAAAAAAAAAAGAAAAATCTGAATTTTCTCATTTATGAAATTACAGGTTTGGTTAATACAGAAATTACACAGACACATTGTAGATGTACAATAATTTTGTTAAATGGGTGACTAAGTATCACACAGTGATTTGATTGATTAATAGCAATTTCCAGTGTGCAAAAAGTGTATGTTAAAATAATTTAGAACAGTTAAGAGAAGTATCGGAATAATTATATATCTAAAAAGGATCATCACCTCATAGGGATTTTTTTAGTTGTGTTCTGGCTACCTGCTATGCTGTTAATTAAAAAATTGGACAGAAACATAAATCATTACTGATAACACTTGGATATGTAAAAGGAGATGATACATTGAAAAGTAATAGCAAAATGAAATCAATCAAAGAGAGGCAACTGGATCATTTGATGAGGTAAGTCCATAAGAAAAAAAAAAAAAGCAGCAAGCTATTTAATATAGTTAAAATCAAAGACATACCTAAATGAACAAGTTCATGCCTGCATAATAAAGACTGTCCTAAAAATCAGTGATGGGATGGAAAGGTCTTCAATGAACACATACTTATGCCAGTGGTGGGTAGTTCTAGGGTTAGCTGCAAACCAAAAACTATCTCATACTTCCAATAGTCCTGTAGTGTACTCAGTGAGAATCAAATTTAGCTGAGATAGATGGCCCCAAATCCCCATTCCAACTGGAAAAAAATTACCTCTGCACTTAATAGCAATTTGACAGGTTTTCCTGCCTTTTACTAGACACATTTTTCTTCTCTTTTTTTTTTTTACTTCTCTGTTTCCAATTGCTTGAGAAACAGAAGAGTGAGATTATCCACTGCTGCCAACTAAAGCAAAGGATCATATAGGAAAATGAGAGAAGTGTTTGAAAATAGGAAAAAAGATATTAGTAGGTCCTGTGAGAAGGAGGTCTGGTCTATAGGGCACCATGTGGATTTACATAGAACAATGAAAGGCTAATTGTCTCAGCAATGATCAAGTTTAAAAAATTTTCCTTAAAATCTGTAATCTGTGACTCCACAAGGCACAGGGAGCAATAATGCTGTTTGGTAATAATAATACTGAATAATCATAGAATGGTTTGGGTTGGAAAAGAACTTAAGATCACCTAGTTCCAACTCCCCTGCCACGGGTAGGACACCTCGCACTGAACCATGTCGCCTAAGGCTCTGTCCAGCCTG
>NW_009925760.1:0-40338 GCF_000696875.1 Nestor notabilis | reverse complement strand
CCCTGAGCCTGGGGTAGCGCTCGCAGGCGGCTCCGCGCTGCCTCCTGTTTGCCCGCCGGGCAAAGGGGAAGAGGAGGAGCGTGTCCCGGGCTGGCCACCTCGGCTGGGCCAAGGGCCTTGTCATCTGTAGGGTTCTGTCGACACAGTGGGGCAGAAGCAGGGTTTGCTGCTTTACGGTGACCTCTGGCCCATCCTGTCACAGAAGATTGTGGCACGGGGTCTAATTTATATCAGTATGCTCCTGTGAATACCCAGGAGTTTTGTTGTAACTGACGTGTAACAAAAAATAACTTTATTTCAGCCAAAACCGGGACAAAATCCAAAATGGATGTGGTCACATTGGCCTGAGGGATGCATAGCTATTTCTGTAGGGAAGGTGAATAATGTGTATGAGGGTTACCTCTGATCTTCAGAACCAACAAAATACCTGTAGCTGAAATGGGTACCTTTAAATGTGGATTTCAGATCCAGGTTGAGAGGACAAGAGTCTCTGACCACTGGAAAATTGCTGAAATGGTAGCAGCAGGGTGGGGAAAACATCCAAGGGAAAAAGCATGTAATCCACTTACTTTGCTTTTCTTTGTCAGAAGCTGTGGTATGTGCATCAGAGACTGAACAAGCACTGCCTAGGTTATTTTAGCAAAATCTTCCTGGCTACAGAGCTGAATGGAAACAAATGAAGGAGTGCAGGGAGAGCGAGGCTAGGGAGTTGGCTGAAATGCTGTGAAGTTAGTTGCAGTTGCAGAAAAAGTGTGTTAAAACAATCAGTTTGGCTCACTCACATTCCCAAACTCTGATTTACTTTGCATTGTTCACATTGAACACATAATGATTTCTTCACAGGCCTGGTCGAAGCAGTATGGACATAGACTGTATAGAATAGAAACAGATAATAATTCAGACTGGAATGGCCACAGGGGGTCACCTAGTCCAACATCCTCATAACCCCTCAGCACGGAATGCTGAAGCCTTCTGATGCATTGACTCCACCTTGCCCTTTCTGTGAGGCCGTAAGTAGACTGATCTTTCATGAAAACACACTCCATGGGGTATAGAAAAGAGCTAAAGCAACTTGTTTTGCAGTGTAGGTATGGTCTGGTTCAGAATCTGGTAGCTGTGAGGCCAAATGCCAATCCATTTTAGTTGTCTGAGGAGGCTGGGATTGCTACTTTTGTGCAATTTGTAAAAGCAGTGTGGATATAGCGTGTGATGGAACATCAGAGAACTGTAGGAAAAAATAGAGGAAATTCTTGAATTTTTTTTCAGTGTGCTAAGATGATACCTTTCACACTGTGTACACTCCATTTCAAGAGGATGTGCTGCAAGTGGCACACATCCAGAAGAGAAAAATCAGACTATTTAGAAGTGTCTGGAAAATATGATCTACCAGAAAATACCAAATAAATTGGAAAATGGAAGACTGGATGAAACATTAATCTACAATTATATAAGGGGGCTTCTTTGCAGACAGAGGGAATGACCTAATGGTCCTGGAGGATAGGACAAGAAGTAGCAGTCTTAAGTTGCCAGTTACTTTTGAAGACTGAAACGTGTGTTAGGGTGGTTGTGGAATTTCAGCTGGTGTTGAGACTTTTGACAAATGCTTACCAGGGATAACACAGGTATCGTTTATTATACTGTGGGGTGGGTAATGAGAAGGTGACTCAGTGAACACCAAGCAGCTCTGAATGCTTATCTTTGTCTCCCAAACTTCTCAGTTATTGTGTCTTGAATCATGTGAAAAATAGGATTGAATCTAGCTGGACCACAGGTATAGGGGCTTCAGAAGATGAGAATCAGGTGCCATCTTACCTCTGAAGTGAGATCAGAGATAAACCCTGTTAAGAGTATTTTTAACTAGCTGAAGTTAAATGGAACCAGTGGAACCAACAGAGCTGTATGTTTCTATCAATCATGTACCTATCTTTGGTATGAAAAACAAAGGTTTTCCTGCACAACTAGTGAGTGTTCTATGCTGACCTGAGTATGACTGAGAAGTCTGGAAAACCAGCATTGGGCACTCATTGCATTTGGCTTAGGTCTAATGAGGGGAACACACTTACTTTGTTAGGGATGACAACTTGATGACAGTGTTTTCCTGCTCTGAAACAGGAAGACGTATTTAAAATAGGATTTACTAAACTGCCATAGCAAATGTTTTTTAAGATACTGTGCATTTTCAAAACCATAAAAAGTAAAGACTTCAGATACTGTTACTCCATGTATTTGGTTTTAAAATCCAGTTCTTTGTTGTAGGGCTTTGAAGATGGAGTATTTGCATAAACGTTTTAGAGCAAAAAAATCCATGGCTCTAAGCAATCAAAAGCAAATAGAAAAGCTGAATACAGTAAAGAATACTTCAGTAGAGGAGGAGACTTTATATGGCTTGCAAACTAAAGATCGTTCTCTTCAGCCAGGTACCTTAGATATAATCTGCAAAAGTATAAGGATATTGTTAAAAGAAAAATGTTTTCTGAATCAAATGTGCTTCCAGTGCTAACTGAAAAATACCACCAGTGTTATGACCAACAGAACAGTGGCTAACACAGAATGTTCTTTTGGTGTAAATGTTGATCCAAATATTACTCAACAAGAGTGTCAAAATCCTGAGACTGAGATAATTTGCAACAAAATTTCAGATTAATACAACTTTTAAATGCCGGATGTTTAAAATTTATATTTCATAAACGATGTAACGACATAAACACACAACCAGCAGCACCAGTTGAAGTGTAGTTTTGCTCAAGGCTGAGGAAAGCTTTGCTGGCTTAGTTGCTCCCATAAAGACTACAAGATACAGAAGGAGGGAGGGAGGATGTTAAAGTGTTGGGTGGAAGTGAGAGTTCAGATATTTTGGCAAATGATGTAATTATGCTGCTGGATACAATGTGCGAGTCTAAGAATAAGTCAAGAAAAATACAGTTATAAACTATTTCCAGAATGATTATCTTTCGTGTTGTTTTCCACCCCCCACCCTCCAGAGAAATATGAGATTAGAAAGTCTGCTTTTCTAAAAATATGCCCTTTAAGGAGACACTTTCTGTACTGAACAAATTACTGTATTTTATTATTTTAAATTCATTCCCTTAACTAACCTTTGCTATGGAAATATTTGTAACATTTTGTTAATAATAATTTTACCTAACATCATGTAATATCTTGACTTATTCTGATTTCACAGGTCAGGATAAATTGTGTTCAAGCATCAGCAACTAACTTAGCAAGTCAGGTTTAGGGTTCCCTAGGCAGAAGGAGTTGTCGGATTTGGGGCTTGAAGTTATAAGGGCTGTATTGAATTGGTACATTTATTTATATCTGTGATAGAGCATTAACCCTAAGAGGGCTTAACAGCTATTTCATATCTTGAATTGTTAAAACCAAATCTGAAACAATAGACTACTGCATGAGGTGGTTACAGCTTAGTTTGGCAGTTTGAGGCAAAACCAAAGCATTTTTCTCAACTTTGCTTTTGTTTTGTATTACAACTGGCTGTAAACTTTGTTTCCAATTTTTGTTTCAGTAATACTTTTTTATGCATAAGGGAATAGCTCTAAGCAAAACACCTCTTTTCAAAGATGCCGGTGATGACCTTGGCTTCTTTCAAAAAGCTTAATAGCTTTAAGAAAAGCTTTGATAGTAACTTTAAATTTGTAATTAATGCTAGTTCCTTATTTTTGTCTGCATAAAACTGACCCTTAAAAAGCCCCTGAAAACATTGTTGTGAACGATGGCATTAAAATGCATATTATTAAGAAATTATCAGTGGAGAGTTATTTCATTCACCATGAGGATGAAAGGCAAATATTGGAGGAAAGAGGAAGGAAAGGCAGGTGGTGAAGACCAAAATGCCTAAATACTCCTCCATTCATTTCCCTCCCCCTGAAAAAAAGAGAAAAAAAAGAGGTTTTGTTAAAATTGATTCCTGCAGATGTTCTGGCTTATGCACATCTCTAGTTCCTAACTAGGGTAAATGCTTAAAAATTAACCATGATTTATGCTTAGCTATGAACCACGTAGCTTAGCAGGGGACTTGTTGTTCCAGGATTGAGAAAATAAGTAGCTGAAATAATGGTATACTTGTAGAATGTGTGGAAGCATCCTTAATTCTGAAGTTCCTGGATGCTTACAGTTAGGAGGAAGAGTGTTCCTTTTTCTTGTTCGGGGTTACAAGTAGAGAAACTTTTTCCTGTCTTGTCTAGACAAAAACATTTTTCTGCAAACTGACTAAAATAAATGACAATGAAAAGTAAGTACCAGTGTATAAGGCAGTCTTACAAGCCTAGCTCTTAGAGATAGAACAGGAAGGTTTTCTTGATCTTTTTGGAGTGGGAAAAAAAGTGTTTTCAAACCACTGCTTGCCTAGAGAATGAAGATATTCTTAATAATTGCTTTAACTTTCACATGGTATTGGTAGCCCAGTTACATTTTTAAATGAGTAGAAATACAGCCTTTCTTGGATGCCAGTGTCCTTACTAGCCTATTCTTACTCAGCATATTGGATTTTATATCGTCCAGGAGTGGGGAGTTAGTCCCAGCCCTACCAGTTATTTCAATAACTGCATCTACTGCTGGTGCTGATGCTTGAGTGATTATTAGTGGAGGAAAACAGAAATACCCTGTTCTCCTTGGTTGTAGTGCAAAACACCTGTTGTACAGTCATGAAATACTTGTTAAATTTGTATAGCATCACAATCAATTAGCGAGTCAGGAATACTGTTCTTTTTGGCAAGGTAAGTAGAATCTTTAAGTTAGAGGTGCAAGATCCTTCTTACTACCTCATCACATCCCCTAAAGAATAATTTCCTCCGTCATTTTTCATTTTAATACAAAGAGGGCAAGGAGGAGAGGCATTTTATTTGCTGGTAGTGAGAGTGTATCTAAAATGATGATGGTTCTGACATGTCTCTCAGGCCATCTTCTCATCTTATAAAGCAGAAAGAATCCCTAATCTCAGGAAGGGGCTTTCAAAATGCTCTTTGGTGAAAGAAAGATGAGAGGCGGTGGCCCAGAATAGGCTAGGGAAAGCCTTCAGGCATATCTCAGTGGTATTTCAGCAGAAAAAAACATTGTCTTTTATTCGCTTGACTCAAGGTAGAGAGCATGTCATCACTGGAAAAAAAGGAGGAGGGTAAAGTAGGTCTCAATAAAAAACTCTAACAAAGTTTAGTAGTAAGAAAATTCATAGCAGCAACTTGATCTTGTTTCTGTGCCACTCTTCTCTCTCCCTGCTTGATGCCTGAGTTTTTGATTTCTGCTTGTTTGGTTGGGTTTTTTGGGTTTGTTTTTTTTTGCACAAAATACTGCATCCCAACTCTCAAGATCAAACTGGTGCAGTATATTTAAGGAAGCACATCACTAATGTGAATGATACAATTCCTCCCTCCATTGCCCTCAGCTGTAATTAATTATATTGTAATGTAGCCAGAAGTTTGAAAGGTTAAGGGTGGCTTTTTTTGTTCCTCAGGGATGACTGAAAGGAAGAGAGTAAACTCAGTAATTGAAGAAAATACCCAGTGCAAATGCATTAAGATTGCTGATGAAATCAGGCAAAAGAGTATTTGTACAGTGTCAAAAAATGAAGAAAGTCTTTTGGGAAAGGTAATGTGCAGTGATTTGAATGTTTGAATTGTTGATTTATATGTGTTTTAAGACAGATGGTATCACCCTGTTTATAACTTAAGGTATATTTGTGAGGAGAACCGATGATTTAGATTAATGATGTTGGTAACTGCATCTTTTTAGGGAGACTATAAATGGGTGTTTGGAGAGGAGAAAATACTGAAATAAGTTTGAATTCTCTACTTACCCAAAATTTTAAATATTTTGATTGCTATATAAGACAAAATTTACGTATGAATGCACTCACTTCTTGTATAGTTTAGGTAAATTAACATTTGCTTTGTGAGTTGAATCTGACTGTAACTTTTTGGAAGTGTGTCAGACTGCTCCTTCCAGAAGATAGAAACAGGAGGAGTTACTCAGAGGGATAACGATTTCCTTTTCCATTTGTGAGGAATATCTGAAAATTCTCCTTTAGTTCCTTTCCATGTTAAGGGAATGTTTCTTTATCAGCTGCTACTGTTTGAGACCTAGAATAAGGACCATAGTGTCCATGATGGATTGGAGAACTCTCAACTCTTTATGCAGCTTCAATTAAAGGAAGAAGTCAAAGGATGAACACTTAAACACTAATCAGCTGCAACCATGTTACACTGCTTAGAGCATCATTATGACTGCTATATGCCACTGGAGCACTGGATGCCAGAAGTCCTTGCGAAAGGGGGGTTTAAATGTTACTTAGTCCTCCATTTGACAGCAATTTCTGCTAGTACAAAGCTCCTCCTGTCTGCATTGGAATTGGAAAGACTGGCAAATGGAGAAGGATATGTGAAGGAGGGAAAAGAGTGAGAAGGAACAGCTGTATTGGAAAGCAATAGTTAGTTCTCAACTTATGGCTGCAGTGCATGACCAGAAAAATCTGGTCCTGTGAGTGTCCCCAGCATAAGTACCTGTGATATTTAGCACATCAATATCTATTCATCAATATCTGCCTTGGAGACAGATTTATTTCTCTTTCAAACTGGGACCAAGACAATACTTTGTTCAAGGCATTAAGAGTATTTTAAAAGCCTCAACATTTTAGCAATTATTATGTATAATAGGAAGTAAATATTTTAATTAAGAGAATTAAAGAAGCTAAATACTTTCTTTGTTCTTTTGCTTTTTGTAAAGAAGAGAGAACTATTGTATTGTTGCAAGAAAGAAGAAGCCATTCAGTAAAATCATTGAATGAAAAGAATAACTTTAGCAATTTCTTTTTTATCACAGAGGCAGAAAACAAGTACTTCATATAGAGAAGAATGATCAGGAATTCATATGTTTTTTAATGGAAACTTTTTTTTACCCCTAGGAAATACATTACTTGATTACAAGATCTTTATTTTCTTGACATTAGGATACTCTCAGTCCTGTTTATTAAAACATTTTTTCATTGTAGTTGGTATCAAGGAGACCTATCCTGATGTGTCAGATCAACAAATATTTTTAATAGAAATAATTCATATTATTTATAATGTATTAAAATGTAAATATTCATTTTTGTATAGTCATTAAGAATATTTTATTACTCAGTATAACAGGCTGCACTTGCTCCTAAGTACTCTCTGCTTGGAAGCGGAGATCTTGCCTTTCAACAATTTTTGATCATCAGTCCTGTAGAAAGTAAAATCCTAGATTTTGTGCATAGACAAATCATGCACATTTTAAAAACTGTTTAAAGCTATTCCAGTGCAGTGGTGGTGATGAATATACCATCCTGATTTTACCTCTCAAGTTTAGAAGGTCAGTGTGTTTTGACACCTTTATGTAAAGTGAGTTAAGTCCAATGAAGAGTGACAAGGTATGTCTTGTACCTGCCAGAAATGCCCTATAAACAATAGAAAGCAATGACCTCACTCTCCTGAACCTTAGTTAGTTAGATTCTAAATTCAGTACTGGTTTTGTATAGTTGTTTCAATGTTTATAGACTTTTAGATTTGAAACATGGCTTTTCTTTATTATAGATTAATCTTGTGATTGGTGAGCGGATGGATATTTTAAATTACTTCTTTAATCAAAAACTAGAAAGTTTAAACAGAAGAGTTGAACAAGTCCAATGCAAAAAAACCCATGAAGAAACAGCCAAATCATTCCTAGTAAGTGTCTTTGCATAGCTGTGTGAATATTTTGTATGTGTACCACGTAAGACTATTATAGGACCTGGTATACTCCCTGAGAAGGACCCCAAAAGTATGCAATCATTTTATCTTGTGTGTTAGAAAGGTAAGTTAGTAATAGTTCTATTTTAAGCATTTGTTCATTGCAGTTGTTTCACTGTCTGCTCTTCATATGATAATGATATCTAGCTTCCTTATTTAAGGTGAAATTTTAAGTGTTTCTTAAGCCATGCTATGCTGCTTTTCTGTTGCAGAAGAAACTATCCAAAATTGAGAGACGGATTAAAGATGTGGAAGCTTTTCAGGAGGACATGTTCTCAAAAATGGCTGTTCACCAGGTAGGATGCAGATGCTGATACAGGCATTAATGCCCCATTGTAAACTGACAGATGACTATGGATGTTGCTGTTGCTTACCACCAGAACAGAAAAAAAAGAAAAAAAAAAAAAATTCCATGTGGAGCTCTTGAATTGGTTGATCTTTTGAGAATTTGTTTTCCATTTTAGACTACAACATAGTTCTTTCCAGTCAACATGATTAAACCAACTCAACGCAGGGTGTAGACACTACATGTGTTGACTTTTGCTTTGATGGTGTCCTATTGGAGAGCCATTGGAATTTTTGTAGTGAATAGTCAGCCCTCTCTATTACAAGTTAAAGGTTCTTAAAGCACTCTTGCCTCTTTGAGTTACCTTATCTCAGCCGTTCAGCTATAGGCCACCAGTTGCATAGGGGCCATGAACTGCGAGTTGAAAACCACTTCCTCAGGCACTGAATTTGAAAATATGATGGAGTAAATGTAACATAGCTATTAATACACGACCATTTTTCATGGGAGGTACTAATACATTAGCACTAGAAAGATAAGATTAAAAAACATCTTTTTTTTTGTTTTTTTTGTTTGTTTGTTTGTTTTTGTGGAACATTTGATTCTTATGAAGAACAGGAATTTCTCATGTTTCTCATGTCCTTAGCATGATTGTATTTTATTGTGCTGAAGTTATTATAGCTTATCTTACGGGAGAAGGAGCTCTGTGAACTGTCAGCCTCCAGTTTCATGATGACTGTATATTTCATGAAAGAATCTCTTTTTACAGAAATATGCTTGTTTAGAGTCT
Source organism: Nestor notabilis (assembly GCF_000696875.1). Taxonomy (NCBI): domain Eukaryota; kingdom Metazoa; phylum Chordata; class Aves; order Psittaciformes; family Psittacidae; genus Nestor; species Nestor notabilis. The sequence goes on along the minus strand of NW_009925760.1, from coordinate 31,505 downwards.
TTGGAGTCTAAATCTTTCTGTTTTCTCACATCTAAAAGTATAAAAGAATTGCATGTGACAAACACAAATCTTGTCTTTTTGTTAGAAGCTTTCACATGTTTTACAAAATCAGTTTCATATTTTCTTGGCCTTTTCCCAGAAATTTTAAACAAAGCATAAAACAGGATAAGGGTAAGGAAGGTGCTTACAAGCCTCAAAATTTAAATAAGTGTTTGGGGTTTTTAAAAACAAGTTAAGATTCAAGGGAAAAATAAAAGCTGCTTTGGTGTTGCTGTGTTTTTCTTCTGTTGTTGTGTTTAAGTACACCTCAGTTACTTTAGCACTTCTTGCAAATACGACCAGATTTATCGTGAGGGTTTTATGATAACAAAATGCTTGTTTCCTCCTTTGTCAGACAATGCTTCCAAGTCCATACTATCCAAATGCAGTAGTAAACCAGCTTGGGCCCTCTGCTTTCTGTCCTAATATTATAAATATACCGACAAATACACTTTCGCTATCACCTTACACTGGCTTTCCTTCAACACACCTTTCAGAATATACAAGGTATGTATCTAAAGCTGAATAGTAAAATGTAGTTAATGTCCTTATATTGCTTTAAAGCATTTATGAGAAAATTCACTCTTTCTCTCAACTTCTTTATTAGCAGTTAAATCCTAATAGTTAGATTTCAACACAGTTGTTGTTAGGTGTCCAGTGCTGTTGCTGATCTCTCCAGCCTATCCATTGCAGCTGAGGCTAGATGATCAGTTCTTTAAGTGCTTCAGGGTCCGATAGTGCGCCAGTTTCTTACTGAATGACAACTTACTTTGGCTTCTCTATAGACAAACTCAAAATACTTTGGTTTATAACAGAAATGTTATGTATTGTGCATAGACTATTTTTATTTGCTTAAACAGATACTTTATGTACTGCCTTGTTTTTTTTATATTTTCCACTTATTCTGTAGTGCTGAGAGATTTGCTCAGACCCTCAGTTACTGCTGTTCCGATCCTGCAAGTAAATAGGTGCAAGATGATGTAAAACAAAGATGTTATTAATATTGTAAAAAATGAGAGACAGGTTATCACAGAACTTGTTTCATGAGGCAATTTTGTAAGCAAACAGAAATCAGTTCTACTCAGATTTTTCTGTGTCTGGATTTTCCTACAATTTATCAAATACTTGTTGTTCCAAATCGGAAATGTAACTTCTAATTTTTTGTAGTGCACAAGCAGAGTGGGTACTGAAAAAAATACTTTTCAAGTTGCAGGAATCCTTGTTTAGTTGGAATCTGGCTTTCAAGCTTGGGTAGAAGCCACTTGTCTGCTACATGATGTTGTTTTGTTGCTTTATTTAATGTCAATAAATCCATTCTGTGTAACTGGAATAGTGTGGAATCTTATTTAGGATTGCAATCCATCTGCAATTCTTAATTCAGTTGTTCCTTCTCATGGTAGTTTCAAGTTTTTCTGCGTGTTTGCAGTCACTATGGCCTGTGCAGAGGTCTTGCTCATGACTGATAAGTGTGCAAGAAAGAGGTTTAGTATTCATATTTAGGATTCATGAATAGAAGGGATTGTGTGTGTTGCTGCATGTAACCTGCCATTTCTCTGCTATTTGCAAAAAGCAATGATTTATGAATGTGCAACTGAGTAATATGGAACTGGAAAAACATGACAGTATGGCCTATATGTCCAGGGACTGGATGAGATTCCTTTTAGCACAGGACCACACATGGCTGGCATTTGCATCGCTGACACCAAGTTTGTATCTTTGCCCTTTGGGTTTCATTGTGAAGTCAAATTTAAGTTGCTCAAAGCATGCATGAGGTTTCTTAGCCTGTTCTGGGAGGTAGCAGTCAGCAGTGTTTTTCAGTAAAGTGTATTAATTTGTTTTTTACTTTCTGAATATCTGAATCTTTGCTTATAGCAAAAATGAAATCAGCAAAGAAAGTTTGTTGGTTTATAACTGAATATGAGTAAGTTCCAATTTGACCCAGCTCAATTAGTTTGATTATAAGTTTCTTACCCATTACCACTGATCAACAACAGGCTGCCCAGAGGAGAGAAATTAAGATACAGCATTTGTGTAGTTGCAGCTATCACAGAATGTGGCCAGGATTCCCTTGTTTCTTTTGGAGAATCTTCTACACTGAGGCTATTGTGTTAAATTGCTGTTCTTTTTCATCAAAACAGATGCAGTAGATCTCATGCATCCTGGATACTCAGTATTTCCTCTCTTACACAATATCCTGATGGCTGGCATCAGGAAAGCCTTGACAAGCATATGGGCAGTGCCAGCGTCAAACAGATGTCCCCTTAGCTGATGTTATCTTTTTCTCTGAGCGTAATTATGCTTCATATGTTTCTAGTCTTTGTAATCTTAGACTGATGTTTTACACATCAAGTCAACTGGAGTAGCTTAGTTTTTAATACATATATGAAGTCTGCCGGAATTAATTTACCATGTGCACTACAAAATTGACCTATCAGCAAGCAGACACTTCAGTATGCCTAATGCCATCTGTTGATATTTTTGAGCATTAAGTGACCCTGGATCTGAGATAATGTACCTCAGTAGATCTCAAAAGGTACCTCAGGAATGACATATGCTATGCAGTCCAAGAGCATGAGATTTCTGGGGTTTGGGTAATGTGAGTAGTTGGTTACATTTTAGAGAGCACAGAAATGTAGTACAATTACTGTGTGCTCTTGTTTTCACCAAGCAAACAGAGTAACTTTGTTGGTCTACTACGATGGAAGCAAACAGGGTTTATTTGTATGAAAGATGTTTAGAATATGAACGTTTCTCCTGCATAGCATAGTCTGTTCTTAACCAGTAAAATGTAGCAATGCACAAGATAGTAAATTGAATGGATTTTTTTTGAGTGCCATAACTTATTATGTGGTTTAGTAAAGTTTGTTTACTGTGACATTATTTTGTTATTTTAATTGGAATAATCAATGAATTCAGTTTTTAATGGTTGCTATATTTGTGTAGCTATAATCAATGAATTCAGTTTTTAATGGTTGATATATTTGTGTAGCTGTTTTGAATGGTTTTGTTTGGTTGTTTTTTTAAATAATTCATTCTTGTATATCTCCAAACAAGTTTCATCTATTTCTTGTTTTATCAGTTCTGATGGACTCATACTGGTCCCTGTGGAAACCCAAAATTCGCCAACTGCAAATAATTTAGGTACTGAAATTGAATGTTGAATCCATGCATGCTGGTGTAGTACAGAACGTACAAAACACAGCTAGAATATTACCAGTTAATGCTGGCTTTTCTTTTTTACAATGTCACTAAAATTCAATCGTAATTCTGAAATGCTTACAGATGTACCAGATGTTTGTGTGTGTTTTAACTGAAGCGTTATGAAGCTTTCACCTTATCCAGATGTGTATCTGTAGACTTGCATTATTTTAGGAATGCTGAAATTAGAAGTCTAGTATGTCAGAGTCTAGTATGAGGTGCACTAACGGAACTTTCATACATCCAACCCACGCTTTTATTATTACAACAGTCTTCTCAGGGAATAGCATAGAAAGAAGAGAGGATTCATTTCATTTTCTAAAAATCCAATTACTGTAACTTAATAGATACCTTAAAACACTAGAAGCACTACATGCTTTTACCAAGCATGGCTCTGCCATATAAATAATTTAGTGACAAAGTGAGCAATCTGAGCAGCTCTTTCTTAATTCTGATAGCAGTTGCTGATTAAAGGAAGTAAGTATCAGCCTTTAATCAAGAGTAATACACAGTTTGTCCTCTCTACACACGTGGGTTTTTCATTGTAATTGAACTGATTTCCTGGGGTAGAACATCTACAGAAATGCCAGCCTGCAACATCTTGAACAGCACCTCAGAATGCACCCTTTCTCCCCCTGCTTCCTTCCAGAGATGTCTTTGGTATTTAGAATCCCTCTAAAACAATACCAGGCAGGCTGAGGTGACTTGCTGGATAGCTGCTCCTTAGAGACAATACTGAGAGCCTGTAATATCCATAAGACTATTGTCCCATGTGTTTGGGAGGGGGGATTGATAATATCCTGCTGCTCTGACAAGGATTAAAAGGTATTCTTGTCACAGTGTAAATTAAGCCTTTTAGATAAAACGTTTATATGTTTTAAACTTCTGTGAAAATTGTGTTACAGCTATTTCAACTAATCAAATGTGCACACAAGCAGAAGTGTCAGCAGCAGTTCAGGTAAAAAATAAACTCTGGATGTTTTTAATGCTTTCTTCAAATAAAACTCATTATTGTGGATGGTCCATAGACTTCTTCAATATCCTGGGTTTTGAGTTACTATTAGAGGTGCTTAGATTTGGGGCAAACATAGGAACAGTATGTGCACTGTCATACATCTTCCTTTCATTATTGTTTTCTTGTCTTCTGTTCACCTTTAGGTGAACTTAGAGGGAAAAGAATGATGTGAAAAGTGATGATGAGATATCATGCTGCTTTTCCCTTCAAGATGGAGATGTGTCTCCTCGATGATTGCATTGCATGGAAAGCTACAGAAGTGATTAGGTTGTAGGGCACAGCAAATTGAGCAAATAAGAGGGGAAGAGATGTTGGTCAATCCTGAACTATGCTAGTTTTGTAAGCACTTACTCAGCTTGATTTATTCTTCATTTTGGATAGAAGGTGACCATGTAAAGAATAAAAATAGGTCTGTTTCTCCCAGCACTGACAGCCTAGTCAAGCTTACTTTTGGATCCCTTAAACAAAACCAAGCTACTGCTTTCCCATTTGAAAGGACATGGGTATTCATGTTCAGAATGCTTTTTGAGCTGTTTTGATTCTGAGTAGTTCATCTCTGAAATGTTTGACTGCTTGGGAAAATAATCATAAATAATTGCAAAACTCTTAAGTCCTGAGAAGCATGTCTTTCACCATGGGAATCTATACGTCCTCAGAGAAATCTAGAGATCATGAAGGGACTGAAGTGTTTTTCATAACCTCTTTCTTCCCAGTGTATGAAGTCAGTGCAGTTGTATTTATGACAGCAGCTCAGTCAGTGGGAAAAAGTGAACTATGGGGATTTGTTGTTTTTTTTTTTTTCTGATGGGAGGGGTCAGTAGATAAAACTTTGTTGGTCTAAATTTGTGTAAAAACTGTTACAAAACTGTTGTGTTTAATGGTTGATTAAATTGATCAATTGAGTAACTTTTTTCCATAAGAATATCAGAGAAAAAATATTCTTGGTATATCTGGTACTAGGTCTGATTGTACTAGAAAGTTATCTCAATTAGATGGGGTTCTAAATAGCCTGTGGTGAATCATGAATATGATGAAATCCTATTTCCTCAAAGTGTGATTGAAGGATGAAAATCAGTGGTTATGAGGAGTCAAGACGGACTCATTCTGTTCAAGTTTCACTTAATCTAGCTGGCCTGAACTGAAGCAATCTTCCAGTGCAAGAAATCTTCTCTTGGTGGATTGTTTTGCAAAGATAAGAGTATTAGTTTGAAATTAACACATCTCGCAATAAAGGGAAAACCACAGCACATAGAGAAAACCTCTTCATCTATGAAGTAAGGATTTTAACAAAGCTGTCTTTTGATAGGTAGAAAAATAACGGTTAAAGCTTGCATCTTGTTTGCAGGCAGAACAAATAAGAGCTCACATATACTTAACAGACCACCAGAATTCCAAACCAGCGTGCATTAATCAAGGGTTCCCAAAGCTGAGAGAAGAAACATCAAACGAGGTATTCTTTTATTCAACTTTTGTATTATATTGATTTTTAAATTGTAGATTTGCCTGTTGCAGGATAATTTAGAATTTGGTGAGAAGTTAGACTTCTCCAAGACCTTTGCCAATGGGAAAGGAAGAGTGTTTAGTTGGGCTTTGAGGGAGTAGGCTTCTCTCGCCACAGGGAGGCTCTGTTGTAACGGTATTGGAAGAGTGAAACATTATACAAGAGATGCCAGCGGTGTCGTCACTGGAAACAAACACAAAACCCCTAACCCCAAAACCTGTTCCAGTCGTCCTTACCCTTTTATCTTATTTTTCCTATTTTTCGTTCCTTTCTTACCCTCCCCCTCCAAATTTGCCATGCTTGAAAATGTGTGAAAACATGATTTTCTAACAAGACTTAAAACTTTCACCTTACGAGCTTTTAGGATCCAAACCAGTTTTAATTCTTCGGTACAGATACTTTCAGCAAAAGTAAGATTTTTCTACTTAAGATATTTTAGTAAAAAGTAAACGAAAATATCTGAAGTAGTATTAAAAAAAAGAAACAAACCCTCTCAAGAAAAAGAGAATATGGCACCTTTTTTACTTCTTGATGATAACATATTAAGAAGGTTGAGTCTGTGAAGCAGTGCACATGTGTTACACTCCTGCCCCCTCCTTTGTAGTAATGTGTACATAGTTGGGTTTTGGCTTAACTGAAGTTTTCTGAACTTTAGCATTTATAACAGCAACACAACTTGGGTTTTTTAGAAATAGTTTCACTTTTTTGGTGGGATTTTTTGCTTGTTTTTGTTTTGTGAAGAGAAATAGAACAGAGGCTTTCTTCTTCAAGAAGCAGCAGTAAAATAGACCAAAATCTGCACCATGTGGTATAGTTCAGACATCATGAGGATTGGTTCATATCTGTTGAAATTTATTGTAGCAGTTGAGTTTCAACAAGGCACCTGCAATTTTACTCAGCTGTTGTACACCTGGTTTCAAACTAAGTACATGCACAGGTTTGTGGCTTTCTATCTATCTACTTTATTGAGGGGAAAAAAAACCCACAAACACCACTCCCTCCCCCCTAGAAATTCAGTGCAGTAATGATCAAAAGTAAATACCCCTCTAGACATAATGGTAAACTCTTCAGCACTCGTACTGATAACATACAAGTTGTTGTGCTAAGTGGTTATTACTATGGAGTAAGAACTTATTTTCTATGTCAGCAACATGCCAAATATTAATACATGAGCACCATGTAATCTGTGACACTTCTGATCGTTTGGGAACTATACAGACAGTAACAATTCAGAAGTGAATGGATTTACATGAAGCTAAAGTAGTACAAGTAAGAAGTAGCATAATTGGCTTATTTGTTGTCGTTGTTTAAATAACTACTGGTTTTGTCTTGGTGCCTAGATTTTCAAGCAATTCCCACATCCTGCTCCACTGCCAAGGATCCCTCTTTGTCCAGAGCTTACTGAAGAATTCCAAGACCCTCCTCGGAATCTTGAAACTAGAAGTGGCTTATTTGCCAAACCCGAAGGCTACAGCGCTTACAGGAATTGAGCTGCAGTGTGCTTCCTTCCCCACAGTTACCACTTGGATTTGTCCCATGAAAACCTTAGTAACAGTTCTACACCACATGGGAACAGGCAAAATAAGGGCTTTGCCGCTGTCAGTGACTTGCTGTTAATCACAGGTTATCACCCCCCAGGAGCACTACTTTGTCATTCAATGCAAAGATGTATGTGGATGTTACAGACCATTGTGTCATATACAAGCTTACTTCAACTGCTTAAAAAACCCTTCAGGAGACCCAGACTTACCCTAAGAAGTGGTCTGCTATGCCACTATTAAGTACTATATTGTTACTTGCAGTAAGTTCCAAATCAAAGCATTATTGCAGATAGTATTAATTTCCTTATGTTTCCTACTTACAGTCTGTTATGAACTTTATTCCATTAATTCTATAAGCTTGTTTCTACAGCCTTGAAGTCACGTTTTTACAACTAATTTAATTCCACTTTTCACTTTCATCTTACTACTTTAGAGGGGATTACTACTCATAGGGAAGAAATGAAAAAGATAGTAAGATTTCCAGCTTCATTAGTATTTTTTCTGTGGCATTGATGAACCAAGATTTTGGGGACCTTAGCTCTATTTAGTGTTTGGAAAGGTAGTGGCTCCTCTTACTCCTATTGGTAGAAATTGTAGGAAGGATTCTTCTGTCTCATTAGGTAAATAGCACCAGCTTCCACAATGCTGATTATAAGCCAACACTGCTGTAGGCCCTCCGTTATTTTCAAGCCATTAAGAACCATAAAAAAATGAACTGTTGATGTAGCTGGGCTAATAAAATAGCTAATGCCAAAGCAGCACAGTTCTAGCATCTACAGTGCTTTTTTTCTTTTTAAAGACATCTCATGGGAAGGTAGTACAGAGCTTCATTTTCTCTTCTCCTGGATGATACACATTTAAAAAATACTTATTTTTAAAAAGTGATAAGTATATTGACATAAATACTTCAGATTTGTTTTCCAAGATTGTTTCCTGTGCTTCCTTTCAGATGCTGGGTAAAAGAGGTCAGGGTAGTCACAGCTGCTAGTGAATCTTTTCATAGTTTGGACTTCTCCCTTTTGTTAACTATGATTAGAAGGGGTGTGGGAAATCATTTCTGGGGATTTGTGGGGGTGTTTTGGATCAATCTGTACAAGCCCATCTGTGGTGTTACCGTCTCAGTGCAAACCTGAAGCTTGGATATAGAAGTGACTGGCCTGTTCCTAGCACTACTTTCTCACAGGGTCTGGGCACTTAACCTGATGTTAAATACACAGCTGTTTCTGCAAATGATCAAAAAGAACTCTTACAAGTAAACTACTTCTAGGAGCACCTGTGGGTCTTGCATTACTTAGTAGCTATTCTTTTGACATGATACCCTTAAATGTGCAATCCACTAGTATTTTCTCTGCTTACCTGGGAAGATCTTCCACAAAGGACAAAAATAATCAGCTTGTGGGTCTAGTACAGGCAGGAAGAATTTAATTTTACCTGTTCACATGAATACTCAACTATTTCTCACCCAACATTGCATAAATATATCCCAAGCTTAAAAACAAAGTTAGATTGCTAAATGTATTGAGCTTGCTATTACAGTACAAGAATTTCTTTTAACTTTATTTTCACATACAGTTTCAGAATATATAGAGCATAGAAAATGGTAACCATTTTAAAGGCATTATCAGGTAGAAAGAATACCCTAAAGTATATTTGTCCTGTTAAAACTCTAGTTCACACTGGTTTGGCATTTTTCTTGGTGTGCATAACATTTCCCATCTGCTCTACATGGCATCATGAGCATGCTGCCGTTTGTACACCATGGTGTGCGTGCTTGTCACTTTAGCTAAGGGCCAGAGCTCCCACTGTGGAATTAAGCTGTGTGTTCATGTATATATACATCCTTATTTTAAATATTTGCTCTATAAGTGACCTGAGCATTATCAAGGCGAGAAACTGAAGCAGCATCTCTTCAAGCCAGTGGTATAACAGCTTAACTAAGAATTTAACAGGACTCTCTTCTAGATATGATAGTTTGAATCCATAGTTGCTTAGGAATTTCCCTTACTATTTCATGTCTGAATACAACTAGCAAAACACCTGCTAATAGTCTGTCTACTTTCAACCTTAAACCTGCACCTGCTTATTTAAGACAAATTCTGCTCGCTAGCAGAAATTAGGTTTTGAATCTGAAATGTATTCAGCAAACTGTAGAAACACTTTTTTAAAAAGTAGGGTAGTAATTCTGGAAATTCAGAGTGTTCCCACTGTGAGAAAAAAGCCCTGACAAAACACTAGCATCATGCTAGACTGGGTAGTCTTGCTTAGACTGATATGGGGGTTTTTACTATTATCTTCCAATGTGTTGTTTTCCATCTAATTTTTTAACAGTCCTGTTGGGCTTTCTTTGCTCCCAAAAGACAAGTAGTACAAACCAAAGCATTTTAGGGTGTTCAAGGAATGGAGATGGAACTGTATGACTGTTTTTCATGTTGGTGACAGTTCCTATAGAGTTATGTTCCTGAACTGTTATTTTCTGAGAAATCAAGGATCGGTTACCTGAAGGCATGGGTCAGACCTCAGCTGATGTATATATACTGCAGTAAGTATGGACTTTAGTAAAGCTATACTACTCTGTAGTAACCAATTCTGTTCTACATTAAGTGTAAGACCTCATTCAAAACCTATTTACTTTTCTATTGCCTGTATATCAGGCCGGACCTAGTGAACATACTGAAGTAACTGGTTAGTGCTTTTACAAAATCAAATCTATATTTAAGCATCAAAGCTGTGACTAACCAGAAAAAGCCACTTCATTCATTCTCCACACTGATCTCCCAACTCCAAAGTCACCAACAGCCAAAGCCAGTATTACACTGCTGAGCAGTTGAGCCTGGTATTAGAGTACAGATTTATCTCACAAAATGACTGCAAAACAAAAACCACCAAGTCATTTTATCTTGCAGAACTGGCCTGGAATTCGTAAGCAAAGTAATCACACTCTGATTTGTTTAGTAGGAGTGTTTAGTTCAAGTAAAATCCACAACAGAATCTAGAATGAATTTTTAAAGGACAATTTCCTAACTGGCAGACTCGGGGAATGCTTTTGTAAATGACACATTAGCCATGAAATTGCTATATAATCAAAGCCTGGTGTAATAACCATGTTGAGTTTGGCTATAGAAACATGAATTTGGCTTTAACTGATCACCAATTTGCTTGGAAATTTGCAGATGTAAGCAAGGTAATGTCTTTTTTTTTCCCCCTTCCTTCCAGAGAGACTATGCACAATGCAAAAATAAAGCGGTATGGGACTTGAGTGGGGTGTTTCTTACTGCCCAGACTGTTCTGGTCCCAAGCTGTGCAGTGGATCTGCTGGTAAATTCTCCTGCCAAAGGCTCTGTGTGCTTCAATTAAATGTGAAAGGGAATCAAGAGAATCATTTGCTGGAGTACAAAAAAGGGTTGTTTACTTTTGCAAAGCAAGTGGTTTTAATAAAAGCTCGATGACACTTACTGCACATTATAAAGAGCAGAACACGAGTCCTCTGCCAGGCGCAGCGAGTGCAGCTTTGGTATTTTACAATTGTTTGCTTTCAGTGTGATCTGGGCCTCATTTTTTTACTCCCCCTATATTTAAGCTGTTCCAAAGGGAAACATCTGGTCCAGGAATACAGGTAGCATACTGCTTATAAATTAATTTACATGGGTTTTATTTGTAATCCACTTGAGGCCAGGAATAAACTGTTAACATCTAGTAAAGGGAAAACCATTTATGATTATGAAATAGGTAAAAGAACCAGGGTGGCTCTGTCCTGCTCAGCCCCTGACCTGGAGGTGCCAGGCACCCCTTAAACCTGCCATTTTGTTTAATTCTGTTTCATATCAAGAACACAGTACATCTGTAGAGAAACAATACCTTTACTACAAAACCATGTAAATGATTATATACAGAATGGTTACTGGAATTTGGTTTTGTACTGCAGTGACAAATGACTAGCTGCTTGACATTTATTTACGCTTCCTTAATACTAGGTACATAACACCACTGATCAGGGTAAAGGCAAATGCAATCCAAGCTAAGACAAAGGAATAGCCATACTGGCCTTTAGAAACTTCAATCCTATACTCATTGCTCTTGTGTAGCTCTTCATGCCTATCTGTATAAATGGAAGCTGCAATCATAACACACAGACCTGCAGGAGGAAGGAAATAATAAAGTTTAGCATCTTAAAATACTACCAATATGCATAACAACTATTACTCGCTGTTACTCTTCTATCAGCTGTCCCAGCAATGCCCTTTTTTTGCACACACTCATTTTCCATCTGCAGACTAAACCCAGAGTGTTTCAGGACACATTTTCAGTTTCTTTGGCACGGATTAAATTTGAAGTGCTCTTCTCTTTATGTCCTCTGCAGTGCACACAAAATGATTCTAAACATCTGCACAGTTTTAAAAGCTAGCAAAAAATGAAGGGAGTACCTGCCTGTACCAACTATGGAATTATTTAATTTGCCCATGAAGATCAGAATCTCACATTCTTTCTCTTCAAAATTTAAATGACTTTATTCTGAGCAGTCATGTCATCCATGTTTTAACTCCCTAGAAAGTACAGAATAGGGCAGTTCACTGTTTAAACAAGTACAAAGTATAAGCTATGGCCTCAAGAGCCCTCATGCAGCTCATTCATTTTGGAACCTTTTTCCCCTTCCCTTTCCTACTTTTGTGTAAGCATCATTAAAGTCACAAGTGCCAAAAAATCACTCACATGACAGGAGCTGGATAATAGAGGTTAACACAAATCTTTCTCCTTGCTTCAGACGGAAAAGTTGAAGAATGAAAACCAGAAATGCCACACAACAGAAAATAGTCGATAGGATCATGGTGGCCTGAACAGCCTGAATTGATTGATACTCTGCAAAGACAAAAGTAGCCACAGTTCAAAATACAGTTTCTCTCTTCACCTACCCCTGCAATGAGCAGAAGGGCTCTGGAAGCAGTCCAGCAGCTACAGCAAACCAGTTGTGCATGCATTGCTCAGAGTGGTTCTTCACTGCTTCCATGGTATTAAAACAGCCAGAGGGTTAAGGACTTCTAAAAGCTTTTCATAAAACTGCATAAAAATACTGAAGAGACTGTTTCTCCCCCACCACATCCTGTACTACCATCAATGTACTAAAGGCACAGTGAAACTGCCAGGGGTCCCAAATGGCTTACAAACCCAGACCCAGGCCTCTCACCAGCCTGGAGGCAGCTCTGTCCAGCGAGATGGTAACCAGACAGGATATCCACACTCAGCACAAAAGATTCCTTTGATTCAGGTTTTTGACCCTGTCTATTCCCTATAACTAAGAGCTACAGTAACCAAAAATACGTAACTACCCATGGTTTCTTTGTGTAACTTTGCTGCAGCGACACAGACAAGATCAGCTACACAGATGAGCTCCTCAGGGCACCTCTCCTCTAGCAAAGCTACACTGTCAGTAGCTCTGGGAACAGCAGATGTACCTGAGCTACTTGCAACCTACCTAGTGTGAGTACCCAATAGCAACGAATGCACAGTAATACAGACATCAAATGCAAATGTGTTACATTTGTGTGAGCTTAAGTATGCCTGTGTGTAACAGATCACCTGCAGCATAGTGCCATAGGATCATGGAATGGTTTGGGCTGGAAAGGACCTTCAAGGGCATCAAGTCCAAGCACTGTGCCTTGAGCAGGGATACATACGCTCTAAGCCAACTTGATACTTGGAAGGTTATGGGTACGTGGCTTAGCAAATCATCTACCTCTTCAATATTCAATACAAAGATTGAAAGTGCAGAAATAAAGTAATGTAACATCTGAGAATTCTTCTATATTTGGTAAAGCAGGATATTAGGCTGTGCTGTACATTAAGTTCTCTGTTAAAACTGCATCCTCTCTTCTGATTTGCTTTCACTTTTTCCCTCATTCCTGTACGCGGCCAGTATTTTTAAGTTCTTTTTTGAAAGTTAAAGTTCAAATTCTGAGGCAAATTCTGTCACCTCAGCCACGCTTTCAGATGCCTTCACTGTCTTTACCTGACCCATTTTTTTACAGAACCCTTTAGCGCTCAGTGTTACCTGTTCACCTCTCCTGCCTTGGGCTCTCAAGTGCACCTGACAGTTCCCTCAGTTTTCCTCTCACAGAAACAATTGGCTTTTCCAAAATGAAAAGCCAGTACTAAAGCTTTTAGAAGACCCAAGTAGTTAGAGCATGCAGATTTTTGAACAAATAGAGTACTGACCCTACTTACTTCATAGTGATTTCACCAGATCTCCTGCTAAAGGAGTTGAGACAGGTACAGTGAGACACTCACCTGTGAACTGATCGGTAATGGCCATACAGGTGCTAGTATTTGTGGCACACATACTCCAGACATCTGTAGAAAAATTATCTCCTACCCACCAGGCCTGCAAAATGAAAGAAAAGGGCTCTTACAGGGGGAAAAAAACCACAACCAAAACCCACAAAACACAACAACCCCCTACCCACTCCAAACTCCTTAGCTGTCTGAGTGTCTCCTGAGCAGATAGAATCATACACCAGAATCCCAGACTGGTTTGCACTGGAAAAGACCTTAAAGCTCATCCAGTTCCAGCCCCCTGCCACAGGCAGGGACACCTTCCATTAGACCAGGCTGCTCCAAGCCCCTGTGTCCAACCTGGCCTTGAACACTGCCAGGGATGGGGCAGCCACAGCTTCTCTGGGCAACCTGCGCCAGCGCCTCGGCACCCTCACAGGGAAGAACTTCTGCCTAAGAGCTCATCTCAATCTACCCTCTGGCAGGTTAAAGCCATTCCCCCTTGTCCAAAGCACCTCTCCAGCTTTCCTGTCAGCCCCTTTAGGCACTGGAAGCTGCTCTAAGATCTCCCTGGAGCCTTCTCCAGGCTGAACAAGCCAGCTCCCTCAGTCTGTAATGAGCTGCAACAAACTTCTGTTCAGTTTTGATACTTAACTGCTCAAACTAAATTTGACATCTAATGGCATTTGGGAAGAAAGGGTGTATCATTAATCACATGTCATTTTCACTGACACCTGTGTAAAGTAGAAAAGGGAACAAATGGCAATCTTTAACATCTCAAAGCACAAGGGATTTTCCACTGTTCAGGCAAAAATTTTGGATAGTCAGTGGCTGCTCACTCCTTAAGGTACCTAGACACGATCTGTTTTGTTCCTCCAGACCCTGTTTAGGATGCACAACTTTTTAAAGGCCCAGCACGTTTTAATTCATAGGCATTAAATAGTGTGGTATGAAACAGAATCTATAGCACCTATGAAACAAGCTCTTTATACATTCTCTGGTTCCTGACACTGGACTGAATTAATCTCAGCTCAGCATAGCTGTGCTGTTGGTATGAAAGTGCAGGATGTACACTGTGGCATTTGACTGGAACTGGCTGGTGGCAAATTAAGATCCTCCGGTGGTATTTGTACTCTGTTGTTTTAACAACACAAAATGGTGCTGCAGTGACTGAAAGGATTTGAACGGTAGCCTGGGAAATGCCAAGAACTCCACACGAGTGGCATTTCCTCAGGAAACCCATTCCCCTTCCGATAGCTACCCAGGCCTTTGCTTTCAATAGAGCTGAAGAAATACAACTTTTAACTATGACTCCTCATGGCATCAGCTGCTTAAACAGACACTCCAGAAACCTCACAGCTTACTGTGCAGCTTTGCAAACAATACTGCAATAAAAACTACAATGTGTTGTGGTCACAGGCAGATGTGCAGAAACAACACTGTGTTTTAAGAAAGAACACTGCTTTCTCAGGATGCCATTCGTTTGGATTTTGCAGTCCAAGCTCCATATATTGTTTTTCAGCTCTGAGCACTATATAAGCCTTTCAGAGTTATTTTCATGACTACAAAAAGCCTCTGGAGATGATAAAATCTAATAGGTATTGCTTACACAGTTTAAGTTTGTAATTGTTTTAAAGTAGCTAATGGCAAAAAGCAGAGTGCAGGGGGTTCTATTTCTACTATAATTTGATTTGGATGTAGCAGATCTGAACTAAGAGTAAGTTGCTTTGTCCACTCTTCCAGCTTTGTACATGCCTAAAGGAGCAGGGCAAGACAACTTGCTTTGGTTGTCAATTCATGACCTGCTTCACTAGACAAAACAACCAGCTGGCTGAAAGATAACATCTGAGTTTGCACCATTCTGCAATAAAAAGTTGTGGGCAATTCATCATCTCTCTTGGAGCACAGTCTTGGAAAAGACTCTGGGATGCAAACCAGCTTTACTGAGCACAGTAAGGTATTTTCAGCAGACAATTTTTTTAATCTTATAAGCCTGTACATACATCAAACCTCTTAAAGAAAGCCAGACTCCAGTGCACAGTTACAAGTACCAATCAGGCTGGCATGCTGCTTTGGAAAGAGGAAAATTCAATTAAGAGCTGGATATAACTACTGGAAAGTAAACTCTTTCTGGATGCAAAAATAAAAAGGAAATTTGAAAAGAATGTAACATAAATTATTCTAAAACTTTGTGCTGAAAATGTTCAACTGAACAGAAACAGATACATTCATGGTGTTTCTTTCATGAGTTAAGTGGGCCTCCTGGACAACCACTTCTGAGGCAAAGCACACCCTGACTGAGATTTTCCCCATGCACTGACCATGAGCTATTTGACTGTGTGTGCTTGATCAAAAGGATGATAGATCCCCCCCATATCTAGCTGAAACAAGTTCCATAGCAGCTCCACCCTGCAAGCATGGTAGTATTTGTAAAGATAGTCCCTGGCCACGTATCTTAAAAGGGAGGAGATGAGGTGCATGACATGGGCTTAGAACGTGATGCCACACAAATGCACAGCAGGTATATCTATAGTCCTATCCCTGCACATCATAAACATGAATACTCAAGGCATTTCTTCTACAAAAAGATGTAAGGAGACCAGTGTGCCCAACAAAGTTACATGCTTCCAATTAGCAAGTTGCAGACAACTAGAGAAGAAACAATACTTACATTGTCAATAGTTGAGATGAACAGCAGTGCTGCTGAGGTTATGTGAAACACAATAATGAACGCCAGAAGAATCAACATCCTTGATCTGTAGAGGCTTTAGTCTGAGATAAATCTATAAAACATAAGAGCATATATGAACACCAGATTGACTTGTCACTATGCTGTTTCCCTGTGGCTGTGAGTAGCCAAGGCCAGTGTGAGGGGATTTCAGAGCGAGGTGCTGCTCGCCAGGAGCATCATATGCAGTCTGAGCCCACAGCACATGTCCTGTCTCTACAGAGAAAAGGTCTCACTTAATCAGACTTTCCATCAATGTAACAGTGTTCTGTTTGTTGTGTGTGATACGTAACTAGCATCCCTGGAGTTAAAGTGAACCACAACTTGAAATGAAGCCAAGAGGTGCATTTTACAACCTGCCAGTGGGATGGCTGCAGTGAGTAAACACACAGAGAAGTTTCTTTCTACATGCTTCTCCAGCAAGAATAGAACTCCTTCGTGTTGACTTTTAGAGAAGTACTCTTCAAATTACAGCCTTGTTTGCGTGTGCTGGTAGAATCTCCACTGGGTACAGTAAGGTCTTATTTCAACCATGCTTTCAAAGTAGGAAGAAATGTGGATTTCAAAAGGATGCTTTTAGAACAAAACTCAGTGCATCAAGAAATAATCTCCTAGATTTACTAGCAGCTATGCCCTGCCTTAGGTCTCATATAGGTTCTCCTTTGTTGATCTAGTTACAAGTTTTATCCACTGATGAATGACTGAGGGCTATCATTTTCTCCACTATATTGCTCTGACTGTTAGGGCTGAATAAATCCATTAGTCAGGTAATCATCCAGTTAGTGATTTAATGTTCAGTCACCTGATATTCTCCACAGTCTCCCTCTTATCTTCACACCTTATCTAACCCATTTATTACCATTTCACATCTCAAATGAAAAAATAAAATAGGAATTCTTATATACAAAAGGAACCACAGCTTTATTTGAACTGGAATCCCCAGGAAATGTGGGGGCACGTAACAGGGTAGGGAAAACTACCGTTACTCATACATAGAAGTGTAAATTGCTTGGTGTATCTCTTCTCTTTTCCCTGTTGTTATAAAAATGCTCATTAATGTATGCTATGTTCTGCAAGGAATCTGCAAGTCTTGCAGATACTTTCTCTGCATTTAATGTGCACTCTTTTGTAGCACTCTCTGCATGTTATCACTCATCTGCACATTTCTCCACTTCCTTTGGACACATTCTCTTATGTCAAACGATCTCATTCACACAGCAAACACCCAGAAGAAAAGGCAGTTATGATGTTTTTAGGACTTCAATGATTTTTCTCATGTCTAACCCTCTCTCCCCTACTGCCCTTTACTAGAATCATGAACCACATGGAGAATTGAACCAAATAAAAGGACTACATTGACAGCACTTTCAAAGCAGCTCCACTGGCATTCTCATCAGGCCAAAATACAACTACTCTGCAAATCTTAAACAAAAACATGACAGACAGCACATAAACACACTGAATAGGGACTAGAAGTTCCAGATTAATCCTTTACATGGCCTTTCACTGCAGCACAGGGTCACAACAAGCACAAAGCCAAACAGTATTAAAGTGCTTTAGGGCAAATGAGAATTGATCAGATAGATAGATAACCTTTCTATCCATACCTGATCGGAATGACTGTATGGGAAAGCTAAGTCAGATCTGAATATAAGGAAAGGAGCTACTTGAGTTTTTATTCTTTCCCATTTTCTCACTGTTAAACTTTGCCTTCTCCAACAAAACTTCTTCCAAAGAGCCAATTCCATGGGATGACTCAAGATGCTCTGAATCTAGTTCTGCTTCTAGAAATGTCATTCATGACTCTTTATCGAGCCTTTCTTGAATGAAAGGAAGGAAGAAAGAAAAGAAGATGGTTTTGTATAACACCACATCAAACTGTTTTCATTGTGAAATGTACCCATCTTCATCCAGCATGCTCCGGTCTTGTGGTTGGGGTTTTTCTGAGCTTCATTTGTTGCACTGATGGTATCTAAGGAGACAATACTGCAACAAGCATCTACCATGTAAGGAGAGAGAATCAAATTGTATTCGGTGTTATTTTAAGAGAAACAATACAGTTTCATCTTATTACATGAAGCATCATAAAGTAGAGAGACAGAAAAATGTAACCTAATGAAAACCAATCACGGAAATCAAGACTTGCCAGCACAGAAATACTCACTTCATCTTCAATCAAGTGGATGCTTTTGTTTTACTGCTTTCAGCCATAAACAGAAGTGTTTCTGACAGGATGGATAAACATGTATGGGTGATGAGAAGAGGACATTTACGTTTTACCCAAATAAAGCCAAGATTGAATGAAAGAGCTTTTTGGTTTACCTTTACAAAAAGATAAAGGACAGTAAGAATAGTTTGATGTTTCTGTTCTGAAGAAACTCCATAACAGCCGTTTTTAGGTACTTCCTCCTGACCTGCTGGCAATGGCTCACTTCATGAGCTGCTACAACTTCTGTGCACACAGTGCTACAACAGATACACACAGTTAGGAGAATTAAGGACACTGGAGGAAAGGAAGGAGACAGATCAATTCCAAGTAATTAATACCAGGAAAAGACAACAAGAACTTGTCACCCAATTTGTCAGGCCTGAGCAGGGATCCCAAAGGTGCACAGAAAGATCTGTGGGCTATAATCACTCCTAACAATTTCCTCTTCCCATGGAGACCAAGAGAGAGACTCTGGCTCATAACAGCCTGCACATGGAGTAATGAGGGGAGGAAGGTCTTCAAGCCAAACTCTGTGTAGTCTGTGCCCAGGACACAAAGAGCAGCATCCTACTTCTAAGATGCAGCCAGCAACGACACAGAAGCTCCTACCACAGTATTTGCATCCCTCTTGAGGCAGAAATTCTGGACTTAATCTCTGGCGGGGGGGGACTGTTAGCAACCAGTCCTCCTCCACTGAGACAATGCTGAAATTTAAAAGTTTGTTTTGGAGACTCAAGATCCTTCCACTCCTTCAGCAAGAAGCAATTCCTTCCCAGATCCTCTGAGGACAGCCTGCCTGGGTACCAATCCAGGAGCAGGCAGCTCCTTCCTTCTCCATGAGCAAGGGAAGGACACAGTTATATTTCACAGTGAGAATTTCTGAGAACACTCTTTGCATTAACATTCAGAATTCTTACCTTAATAATTTATTACTAACCAAACGCTTCGGTAACATCCTATTCTGCATACTAGCTGTGGTCCTCTATTTCTTATTCACCATGAGCTGCTTCTCAAGGGCTCTCTTCAGGTTTGTGATTGTTCCTGGTTCTTTTCCAGCACCTAAGCCCCAGCAGGAGGCAGGGGTTGCCACACCAAGAGCACAGCACCAGGCAGTGGCTTTGCATCATGCTTTCAAAACTAGAGTACCTGCAAGAAGCCAGCACTGCTGTCTGACCTGGCTGAACTAATCCTCAGTGGAGCAACCAGCAATTTGCATTTGATTAAAATCCTATCACCCCTTACATTTAATTTGTGCAGCCACAAGAAAATATTGCTTAAAACGGGTTGTTCATAAGAACAGAAGATACATTTTAAAATCATGTCATGGAATCTAGTACTTTGTAGTACTGCACTGAACAAGAGTTTGCAAACAACTATATTAAGAAGATGCACAGACATGGTCAGACTCTTCAAGCAAAACTTTGGTATCAACATGTGATACGATCAGAGATGTTGTAGTACTTTTTCCATTGCTGTTTTGCAGCCCTTGTAAGCACAGCCCTGTTATCAGTGCTAATACACACTGCTATCAAAAGGCATCTTGCTCTTACAGGACTCTCGCTCTTAAATTGAAGAACTGAACCTTTGTTCAATTCTTCAGTTTTAGTCCTTTGATTATAGGTAAGAATATTTGTATGTATCAAAACAAGCTTCCTGGGCAGGGTAATTTTTTACTTTCTATCATTTGCAGTAATATTCACTGATAGGCACCATGCTCTCAAGCCAAGGGATTTATGATTTTTAAGTTCACTGCCTTTAGGAATGGATAAAGTCTGGGACGATGCAACAGATCCTTTCATCATTCCCCAAAGTGGTTTGAATTCTTTTAATAGTTTTTACACACACACATACAAAAAACTTTTTGGACACACTATAGTTGTGTTTTTAATAGAGATGGTGGAGCCACTCAGAAGTATGTGATGAAAAGACTAGAGGCAACAGTCACAAGTTGCAACAAGGAATATTCCAATTGTGAAAAATGTATTAATTATATTCAGTGAGCATGATTAAGTGCTGGAACGGGGCCAATGCTGGAGATCCCAGAAGAGGCTGTGGGATCCCCATTCCTGGACATCTTCATAACTTGACTGAAGCAGCAGCCTGGATGAGGCCCCTTCCAGCTCTGCTCTCCTGTCCATCTGTAACTGTTTCAGGAACAACCTCCCTGAGTAATGTCCAGCAAAGCTCTGACTAAAGAGAACATAAGAGAACTTAAAATTTGACTCAGCTCATCACATGTGACATCAAAACCAGGTTTGGGGGTTATAGTAAGAATGACATTGGATGTCAACATGATGCTTCATTTGCAAGCCTCAGCATTTAATACCACTTCACAAAGTACGTTGTGAGGCAGAAATGTACAGGTACAGGTGAGTTAGAAGTGCAGACTGCCACTGAAACCAGGAAGAGTAAGTTATGAGAACCTACTGAACACATCCAGATTTGCTGTGTAATAAGGTTTCCCACAAATGCCATTATGCTGGATGGTACTTAAACAAAACACATAGAAAACAGAAGGGCTAGTTATATTAACAACAAAGATTTTTTCAATTAGTGCAGAAGAATTGTTTCTGGGTAATACTCCAGTGCTCCCTTATTTTGCACAGGGAGAATAAATGCAGCAGTTACACTTATCTTCAATCTTTTCAGTAATGCAGACTATTGGAAGCAGTAATTTACACGTTGATTATGAGAGCCTGATGTGCTCTACAAGGGGTGGCTAAGAAGGGCCTTTGCTATGATCAGAAGGCAAGTGCCTCTTAGCAAAATAAATCAGTATAACAATGGCAGAACTGCACAGTACAGTTTCCAGTCCAGGGTCCCAACATTCCTGAACTGTAGTAAGCAAACATGTTACAAATCTAGATTGCCTTTGTATGCCAAACTCCACACCCCTCTACAAAAAAAACCCCTCAATTTATCTCTAAGATAAAGTTTATCTTTAATGTCCACCAGTACAAAGAGACATGCCAAGTTGATTTTTTTCTGCTGTTTAGTACAGCAAGCAAGCAAAGAAGAAAACTCTGGTTTTGACAGTTCTTAGCAGAAAGTTCATCACTACGTTCCAGTCCAGCTGTCATCTCCACAGCCCAGGCTTTCATTTCTTCCCATGCGGTTACGTTCTGCTGCCAGGCTATTTCTCGTGTTTGGTTTTTGCAACCAGAGAAACTTGTACATAGTACAGTGTGTTTATCCTGTGCTCATTTGCATTGAGAAGGCTAAAGCTTATCCTACAACATCATCTGCTGCCCTCATCTCTTATGATCAAGTCAGGTTTTTGTATCATCTTCAGCTGAGCCCATATGTGAAAAACATCTCAGTGCAGACAATCATGGTTTATACTCCAGAAACAGGGTACAAACACCCAGAGCAGCTCCTGCACTGTGCAGACCAGGGCTGGAGCTGTGCAGGCTGCTCTCACCCACACCTAGTGTGCTGAAGACACACCCAACAGAAGGGGTAGAGGATCCTGCTAAACAAGTTACCATCCCTGCAGCTCTCTGTACCAAGACTCTTCCTTGCAACTAGACCAGCAGGTCTTTGGGCCATCAGTAAGCATTCCATTCAGCTGAACTTTCTTGAAGTCACTGGTGTAAAACTGAATCAAAGCAAAGCCTTCTTAATCATCAATTCCTCTGCCCCTCAGTGCTGCAATTAAGACTCTGTATGTGAAGTTAGAAGAAAAAGCTCTTATACTGGTGGCATGAGAAGTCTGTCATCTTGTGATGCATCATAAGATGTTTGGATTTACATGATAACCACTTTGTTTTGCTCAGCTTTCTTGTGCCACATCTCACAGTGTCTCATGACAGAGAACTCAGGAGTTGGCTCAAGTTTTGCCTGTACCAATGTCTAAACTTACATAAAATTCCAAATTCCCTGGCTTATAAGGAACAGAGCGATACTGTTAACTCTTTTTTTTCCCCTTTACCAGATATGAAGGGCTCTGGTTTTCCTTTGTGATTCTCAGAACTGGAACCAAAAGTGAAGTATAAGTTCAGCCACCAGAGTTTCTCCCAAACTAACAAAAGCATTGAGGATTACAATAATCCTCTAATGCCTAAATATCAAACAACATAAAGGACAAGAAAATCAGAAAACTTAACACCAAGGAAATAATTCTATCAGTTGAAACAACTTACTCCAATTTCATTATTCCTTCTGCATGAGTTAATTGAATAGTTGGGAACACCAGCATCACAAGGTACATTTTACTGAGCGCTATTGCTTAGAATGAGGCACGTAATATCCGAACTCTTACACTTTCTTTCTACGTTTGGCCCTGTCAGTGTTCTCCAAGGTGACTATTGCTCTTGACCCTGTGCACAGTCTGTGGTATTGACATTAATCCATCATCTAAGTGATTTCCACTCATTTTCAGTTGACCTGTCTGTCATTTTTTGGGCTGCAGGGTTAACTGTGGCACGTGCCTGAGCTGCAGGGCCAGCCTGATGCAGGTGCCCAGCCCAGTGGCCCACCCTCACTGTCCTCTGTGTTTCTGCACACCCCTGTGTGATGCTGTGCATGTACCCCAGCTGTGAGACATATCTGGATCCTTTCCGTGTCAGCTACAAAAGAATCCTATCATACAAGGAGTAGTCTGGAAAGGATATTTTCCCTGTGTCATCAATGCATATTGGAAAAGGACAGAAAATACAACTAAAGCAATCTAGTTCTATTTTAGATGATGACTTGGGAGCCTTACTTTAAGGAACCTACCTTTAAACATTTCATAGGACAGGAGTGCTAATCTTGAAGCTAACATGTAGATTTATAAACAGCATGCAAAGCGTTTGCTGCCAGTAATACCTGAACAAGGTATTGATAGTTCCCTGGTGCATGAAGTGAGCTGCTACTGTTGAAGTTCACAGGTGTACACACTACACAGAAAATGAGTTTTCTCTTTTATTAAAGTCTTATTTCTAAGTGTAATTTGTTAATTAATAACATAGGTCTACCAACAGTTGTGGAAGTCTGTGTATTTATGCTCACATATTCTCTGTTCTCAAGGGATCTAATGTATTGTAGGACTGGACCCTCAACAACCTATTCATTGTATTCAGGTGTATATTCAAATTCTGACCTGTTTTCATGCTCAAGTATTCCAGAGCTAACAGTTTCAATACAGAAACGGTGTGTCTGTCCTCTTCCAGCCAGCTAGCAAACCTCCAAGAAATCCTGGTTGGCTCTGACTGGACTCCTACAATACCAAATGGGAACCCAGGAGGGAAGTGCAACAGTCCACACAGCAGATGGGCTCTCTCCTAATTTTTTCCTGGCCTGAAGCTAAGCATGAAGAGCAATGTATGCTCTTCCAGAAATAAAATTTCAAGCCCCTGCTTGATGCTGGACGTGGAATCAAGAGGGCTAAGTGTCCTGTCAGCTCCTAGATGGCAGAGACACCATCAGCTCTTTCTGCTTACGAGGAATCAGTTAACTGAGAATGCACTCAAGCCCACAGCCCTTTATGCCACCTATTTTGTGTGGAAGGAACAGAGCTTGTCACTTATGCTTCCAGCTGCTTTCCAAAGTCCTTCACCACAAAGCAAGGAAATCAGAAGGAAATGAAACAATGTTCCCTGCACACAATCGCTGTATGCAGGCAAAAAAGAAAATAATCAACACAGCAAAAATTAATTCAGAGTATTTTCTGGAGCTCTATTTGAATTACACTGTTTATGCTTTTGTAACTCAATGGCAGAAAATGAAAGTAGGGTCATTCTGCCAGATCTACATTTGCTGGTGCCCTTGCAGCAGGCTGTGTGAAGACCCAGCAGCACGATTAAACCAGTCAGCTTGTTGCATTTTGATAGTGAAAGACAGGGGCTTGGAGACAATCTGACAAGACTGTCTTGAACAAACCTAGGGACGACCTAGTTTTTATCCAGATTCTTTCAGAGAATCTTGCCTTGCAACCAAAGCCCTGAGGTCTGTTTTTTGTGTGTGCCAAAAATAAATGTGCACCTATAGGTTATCAAAGCCTTTTGTTACGATGGTACTTAGGTGTTTTTCCATCCTACAGGTCCTGTGTGGGACTGCCTGCACCACAGTGGACTCTGATGGACGTTCGTGGCCTACCACCTATGTGTGAGGGGATTCTGAAGCACCCTTCCATCTCCTTCTGAATTTATTTCATAAATGCTAACTCTTAGCTCCTCCTCAGAAACCCTACCTAGTTACCAAAAGTAGAACAGACCATGCTTACAGGCCTGGCAGATCCTCCCTGGACTGCTGTTCTTTCTCACCCTGTCCACATTACATCTGTGCTATTAAGCCAGAACCTAAGAGTTTGGGAAATTATAACCCTGCTTTTCCCACACATTTCCAAACAAAAACAAGAAAAAAACTGCAGCAAAAATGCCTTCAGTACTGAGACCCAAGGAAGCTGATGATTCTAATTTCTTAGGAATGCTTTTAATAAGGTTTTGACCTAGGGATGCCAGCACTGCTGCCACTTCTGTAACTCTGACAATAATTTATTTGCAAACAAGTTCAGACTGGGTTTAGACTTGCCCTACCACTCCTTTCACTGTGGCCCTTCTGTGTGCACTGCAGGGGAAAGTCACTCTGCCATGAAGCCTTTGTGGGCAGACTGAGCAGCAGAGAACAGGCAGGACCCATGGGAAAACACAAACACAATGCCCTGTCGAAAATAAGCCTTGTGACGTCTTACCTGAAAATCTAGCTTAAAAGACTCAAGATGGATACATTCAAATACTCCAGCAAAACCTGGGAGATAAATGTAGCAGCTACTATATGCTGAGAAGTCAATTTAGCAGGTACAGAAGCCAGCTACCTATGCTGACAGACCCTTGACCACAGGCACATTCGAATAATAAAGCCTTCTGTTTTCAAAACTGCTCTTTAAACAGGTTTATGTGTTCAGCAGAAAGTTTGCCTTCCTCCAACAGCACAAATGTCATCTTCCTCAGAAGTAAATCTTCTCTATATTCTTCTTTTTCCCTAAAGCACTTTTTCTTGTAACTGCCCTTTTACATTAGATCATAATCTCAGCTTTAACCTGTTCTATGTCTGCTTCTAAACCCCAACACAACCCACAGTGGTGTAAGGAGGGCCGCTTTATCACTAAATAACACCTGAAATGGTTACACTTCATCTCCAACTCCCATCACAGTCATTGCTTGTGCCCTCCACTGTCTGCTCATCCACCTTCAGTTTATGCTGAATTCACATGTCCTTGGGAAAACCCTGCCAAAACCTGGTCTTTAATGAAAGCTACTCCATGGAAGCAATCTGTTCAAGAGGTCAGTTCTCAAAGGGCATACATTGGTTGAGAAAACCCAGCAATCATTTGAAAGAAGGAACTGCTTGTATACTGTAGTTTCTCATTTCTTACAAAACATAAATGCTTTCACAGAGGCATCTGCAAAACATGTTACGAATTGTTTGTAACTTGAAGTACGTATGGGTAGAGCTTAACTGTCTGCTTAGAAATTGAAAAAAAAGCACCCATCAGGCGTTCAGTGCATCCTCTTCTCAACCAGTCTGCTTTAAGTTGTGCACCACATACCACTTCAGTATGAACAAAGTTGTGGTATATATTAAAACCTTCTTAACAATGAAGCTGGTCTAAAAGCACTAAAAGCTTGTTTTCCTAAGATAAATAGGACAAAACCTTCTTGTTCTGACTTGTTCATTTTCAAGACAGACTGGGGATATACTTGCTTGCAGGTCAAGGCAAACACATGGAAGGAAAAAGAACTGTTTAACCTAAAGATGAAAATAAATGGCTATAAATCAGGTGTAAGCACATTTAGGATGGAAATTACAACTCGCAGAGCTTGCCAAGTTCTGGAACAACCTTACAATCACCACAGCATGGGAAAAAAAGACCTGCCTCCACAAAGAGGGATAATGTGATCCTATGCTGGCAGCGCAGGAGAGCTGGTGACCCGAGAGGTCCCTCCAGCTCTGCACTCCTGGGAAGGCGATCTCACAGTCTCTCTGAGGTCTCCATGCCTTTGCAAAATGTTTTTGCATGATACCCCGAGCCCTTGGCACTCTGCTGAATCCTCTCCTGTCTTTGAAAGACGTTAGGTAATGCTGGGAGCAATGCTGACTGTTGACCTGTACAGTGGAGTAATGCAGGTGGTGACTATAGGACTGACAACACACCATCGGCTTCCAGGGAGGATTCGTTGCTCAGGTGGACAACAGAGCTACAAAGAGTGAGCGAGACCTGTCCCCCTTTCCTGAGGGTGACCGAGGGGCTGCCGATGCCTTCCAGCGCTCAAGAGCAGCGGTCAGCAGCTCCTGAGCTCTTTGCAGCCTGCGGGCACAGCCCTGCCGCCACTCGGGCAATCTGCCAGCTGCACCATGGCACTGGGACAGGGACATGGGGCTGTACCAATGAGCTATTCAAGCTATGAGAAGCCTTCTGGGAACCTGCTTCTGAAGCAAATAACTGAACCGAGGTGTGGCCTGGCCTCACCCCTGCTCAGTCCCCGCGTGGCCATATTTTGGTGTCAATGCTGTCCCCACTGAATACTCAGCGGAGCAAGGAGGGACAGACCAAGTGTAATATCAGAATACCAGACCTTTCCATCAGGTTGACAGATTAAATGTGTCCTCAGTCTGATCCAATGAAAACCAACCAAACAAACAAAACAAACCCAGAACAAAAAGCACACCTGCAGCATTAACTCTAGGCATTAATTTAGTTCTGAGAGCAAATCTCAGACCCTGAGCTCTACTGACTACAGATAGCTGCTTATCCAGGGATTATTCCAGATACAACAGAACAGCTCGAGTGATTTATGTTGTTCCACCTAATTAACCAACAAACAAAGGCAGAAAAGGTCTGTCTCTCCAGACTGAAAGCAACCCGTTTAATTCAGTAGAAATGAAAGCTGATATTGTTTTAACTTTGGCAGATGCTCTATGGAAATTGCCAGCAATTAAACGTGTTACATTCACTGTTGTGAGATTTTCAAACTGCTTGTTTTGCTTTGACTTTGAGTAGCTCTGAATGGAGAAAATTTTGGCTTTAGTTATTTAAGATTTTACACATCATCTATCAGGAGTGTGAAAATACATCTCTATTGACAGTACGATAGTTGCCTATAAAACAGAAAGAGCAAAACTCTTTCACAACTACTACTATTTTGTTTCACAGCAACACTGTAGCATTTGATCGGATTTAATACTCAGCCTACCTTCAGAATGTCATTCAAATCTGCAACTGGTACAATCAAAGTAAAACTTAAAGCTGCTAACGTGAATGTTACCAGCTCAGGTGCAAGGATTTCTAACCCTTGTTTCCTTGCACACTTGAGCACACCAGTTGTACTGCCCTTGTACACTCTGGCTTCCATACAGATACAGAGCCCAGACATCTCCTGCTCCAACTCTGCTTCACCTCCACTCCACCTCAACCAGGCTGGCTGCCCATACAATCACACTATAGCTTGGGTCAATCAGCTAAGCCACAGCGCCAGGCAAAGGGCCTGTGATAACTGGGCAGGCTCAGCCAGCTCCCTTCAGCTCTACATTAGACTCCTCTGTCTGCCTCTAGATGCTGGTTTGTTTCTGTGATTGAGTTATGTGGCTGGTTTGTTGCTTCTGTGGATTAAGAATGTCAGCCTGAGTCTAAACGAGTCTGCAGACTGACTGCAGAGACCACCACCAGCACATGCACCTCAGCATGGGTATCAGGGGACTTCAGAAGGTCACTTTCTGCCTGGAAGAAGGCCATCATTTTAATGTATTTCAGGACACTTAACACCTGCATTAAACACCTGAGGGAGTGTTCAAACTGCCCACCTTGGCTGTTTGTGGCCTGTGCAATTCCAAACACAGCGTAGTATTTAAGGATCAGTGAGGTAAGCCATAAATATATATCCTATAGCCATCTCTAAGGGGTGTTTGAGTCAGTCCACTTTCTGCCCCACCTACAGACTCCTGTGAACATCTCTACACAGCCAGAGGGTTGTATTTTAAGGTCACACCCAAATTGTGAGGCCTCACCTGGCATGCACATACCATCATCAAACCTGCCCATGAAACTTCATAGGTAAAATAAAAAGGCATAATTAAGTTTTCCCCATTCAGTGAAGAAATAATAATTCCTTTGATGGATGAATTCAGGCCATGAGGCTTTTCTTGAATCCCACCCAGCAAGATCTGTTTTCTAAAAATGAAGATGGTTATCTTCCTAATGAAGTCATGTGCATCGCCTGACATACTGAGATCTGCTTTACAAAATTATCTTCTTTCTAAAATAGTAAAGCTTTCTAAAAAACAGCAAAGACTCAGATCCCACCACAGAGATCACTGCGCATCCAAAAAACAAACAAATCCTAACAAACACTGAACAGCTCCATGAATGGAATTCCTTAGTGCTGTGCTTATGCTTCCCCTGCTTTCCCTCTGAGACCAAGCTGATTTCAATAAAAGCTGTGCATTCCTTTCTACTTTCAAATTTGGCTGTGCTGGAGGATCTAATGGATTTTATATAAAGTGTTTGTTACACTTCGGAGTAAATATCTTCCTTATCAGTTCCTGTTTAACACAGTGCCTCATTCGGCTGGGTCTTCTTCCAACAGGAACATGACAGTAAGACCTGGAAAGTACATCTTCTGCCAACTAGCAATAGAAAAGATCTTGTCTCCAGAGACCTACTTATCTCTGTAATTAAACACATTCTTGTACTGATTTATGTGGTGGTGTAATGTCTTACATGATGGTCAAGATACAAATGGAACATGAAGAGTAAGTGGAATACCAAAATACACACAAACCACTGAGGTGAAAAGGGAAGAGTCTCCTTGTGCTGCCATCTATCTCATCTTCAAATGGACAGGGAAACAGCATTATGAAAGGAGATAGACTACAAATAATATACTTACTAAAGGGGAGGAAGGTCTTGCTTCTCTAAATATCCATATGGGACTTAGCAGTACAACATTCTTCTAATTACTGTATGAATGTCAAACTCAAGATGGAAAACAACCTTGAGACAAACAAGACAACAAAATAAAAGCCATCACAATGGAAATAAGAGAAAGGTACAAGACAACTGTGAAGCAAGAGATACTAACAAATCAAGGGGTGAAGAGTGCAGTAACTGAAGCTGATACAAGATGAAGGAAAAGATGTTAATTTCTTTTAATCAGTTTTGGCCAGAAACAGTAACTACAGCATCCAAGATGTGAGACACAACCTGTGTCTAAGAGAATGACACTGTAGCAACCTTCAGTCTTGATCTGCTCAGTCTGTTGAACAACTTCCTTTACTAGTAAGGTTTTGAATACACTGGTTTTCCTCACTAGCAGATCCAAAGCATAATCAATGCTGGCTGGGCGTTTATGGTAGAAGTGTTTCCAGAGACCACAAATAAAGAAAACACCACCAGTAGTGTCTTGTCTACTGACTTCTGTACTGACAGTCTGTTGTTTTTATTTCAAATTACATGAACAGACTGTTTTCCTTCCCAAATGAGCACACTAACAAGAAACTGATGACCTCCTAAGAGCATTTCACCTGGAGTTAACATTGATGGCTACCAGCAGAGAAATTCCTGCTTTCCTTGATGGGCAGACAGATGATCTAGTAACATCCATGTCAGCCATGCAGCTGACATGATAAAATCTGTACACATCTTTATTCAGCATAGAGGATGACTCTTCCCCCAGGTATCCCAATGGTCTATTCTCCAGCTTCATTCTACAAGCTCACAAGGGGATGCAGAGGATAGCAGAAGTTCTTTCTTCCAATGTCTTTGAAGCAAAGGTCACGTCCTCACATCTTACACTGCATAAATTCACATCAGCTTCTGATGAACACATTTTCCATTGTACCTTTGTTTCCACTCCCACTTTGATTTCACCCATTGTGGTAAGTACCCCAGCTGCATTCCTTAGCATGGCATTTAATTTGTCACATATTCTCTTACAAAAAGTGTAGCTGGGCTCCCCAGTAAACTGCAATTCACTTTCCTCCCCTCACTGCACCTCAGGCCAGCACTGTCCCACCATTTGTGTGGGTTCCTGCCTGTCCATGTCTGCAGCAGCTGCTATCTCAGCTCCAGCAGCCCATCCCCACAGCTCTTCTCCTGAACCACCCTACCTGCCTGGATGGCAAAGCCTTCAAAAGCAGCACAGAGAGCAGATCTGGACGGAAAAGCCACTACACACTATTTTATCTGACAGAAAAAAAAGCGTCTGCTCAGGCAGGCAAGAGGGCTTGTTTTACATAGTTAACATACCAGCATTGTACGTACAGAGTCTGAAAGTAAGTGAAAAGTGCTACTTTTTCTTTTCCAATGGAGATCAGCCAACCTGGTTGGCTGTTTACTTCCAAAGTTCCTAAAGAAAACTACTCAAATCTAGCATATCTTTTACAGCTATTCAGTGGATTTCTTCACAGCCCTCTATCAAGTCAGAAGATTCTTCTAACATGCTCGACTGCAGTAACATACTACGCCCAGAGGTTGGGGGAAAAAAAACCACCTTTCTGCACCACGTGAACAAAGTATTTCTGCCAAGAAATTAATGGAGAGACCAAACTGCAGGTTTCTTAGAGGCAGCATTTGGAGCCGGAGCAAGCCATGGGCACGTCTGCCAAGGCAAGGGCAGCGGTGCACTGCTCCTCCTAGAGATGTCCAAACAAGGAGCTGACCTCTAAAATCCAACGCTCAGTATTACAGGAGAGCTGTGCTACTGAAGGCAGCCTGCCTGGTACCTGGCATGTAACCTCTCGGGTGGGAGTTGGACGTTACACGCAGAAAAGCCCCACTAGTGAGAAAGAGCCTGGCTTATTAGAACTGCAGTTTGACTCAAGTGGAAAAATGTTTAACGCTGGCAAACACTTCATAAAGCGAGATCTGCACTGAATTATGTCAAAGTTATTTTCCTTCCACTAGAGGGGGGTCAGCGGCCAAAAACGCTCAAACGCAGCGGCGGCGCCTGAGCCCCGCACGGAACCATCCCGCGCACACATCCCGCGAACTTCCCGCCGCCCTCCCGCACGCACGGGCCGCCTGCTCTCGG
>NW_009925759.1:0-17214 GCF_000696875.1 Nestor notabilis | reverse complement strand
CGGCAGGGCTGAGGGGCCGCTTCAGCGGGGCGGTCCTAAAGCAGGTCTGTAGATGTGTCCAGTGTCTGACGGGGGCTCGCCTGAAGAGGGTAGGTTTGCTGAGGGATAGTAGAGTTGTCGCGTTCTGCGCTTTCACCCAGCTTTGAACGCTTCGGTTTAATCTCTAATTGTTATATGTAATGATTAAAAATGATGAACGAGTGTGCTTTTAACAAGTCTTGAACCTTATTTCTTAATTTAGAATGAAGGAGGTTTTAGTAGAGGGATTAAGAAAACTGCTGTGAATATTAGCAAGGCACAGCTATCGAAGAACTTCTGTCATTATGCTAGTTATTTTAAGGGAGTTCTTTTTCCTTTGAAGGGAAAAGATGGACTTCCAGGAAACACTAAAGCAATTCACAGCTTACAACCGTGTTTATTTACTGGCTGCTAGATGGAATCACAAAATGTGTATTTTACAACTCATGTAATGTAAGAGCTTCCTGTCCAAACTGGATTGAACAATATATATGCCCTGGTTTGAAATTCTGGGAACTTTCCTCACAAATTTTGACCTAGGAAGGCTTTGGGCAGTTATGACGCATGTAGAAGTGGATGCAACTGCATACATTCTGAGAGTACTCTGAAAGCTATCACTCAATAATGCAGCATTAAAAGAAACTGCTGTGAGAGCAATGGTTGAAAGGTTGCTTCTATATCACTTGCTCTCATCTTGCTTTCCTTTCCATTTTCTTTTCCCTTTTCTTTCCTTCTCCCCTGAACATCTGCTTTTGTTAATGATAGATGCAGTTTTTGAAGAATCTGAGCCAGGTGACTTCTTGTTGCCTTGTAATTGCAAATTAATTGCAGCTGGCAAGTCTGCAGTGGGTAGTGATGTCAAGCTTGTAACAACCCAGTAACTATGATGCATACGCAACAGTGAAAACATGCTTTTTCATACATGTTGGGTACATACAGTTTTCTAAATCCTTACATGTAGAAAGATGCAGGATGCATTTTACCATCTTTTTTCTGTCTCCTAGGCTAGGTATCTTTTTATTTTGCTATGCACCTATGTACTATAGTGAATTAAAATCATGTGCAAAATCATTTTAAAAGTTGTCTTTTCTAATTGTCCTATAGTGGGTTTTATATTATATGGCAAAAACCTGAAAAACCCAACCCAAAACTGCTTTTTGTGTTCACAGATTTCCTACTCAGTGTTAATTTTGTTGTTCTGTTGGGGTCTCATAGTTGTGAAGCACTAAGAGCTTAAAGAGTTATGATTGAATGGAGGCACAATCTTGAATGCACTTTCTTCAGGGATTGTGGTAGATTGTTTGAAAGAAATGTCCGTATTGATCTTTGTTGCTAAATAGTTAGATTGTTCTTTGTACCAGCTGGTGCTTCTTCATGATGTTGGGTTTACTTTCTGGCACAAAGAGAACTCAACAAATGGAAACAAATAGCCTATTCTTGGTAGAAGCAGTCATGCAAATTTAAAGGAATTTAAAAAGGAATTTAAAGGATTTTTTTTTTAATTTCATTTTTTATTTATTTAAGTACTGGAGATGAAACAGGCTACTAATTGTTATTAATATTTGGAAGATGTATTTATTGCAGTATATATAAAGAGCTCCAAAACACAACTTGCACTGGATATGAGCATCATAGCAATTTTAACTTTATCTCCCACAGATTCCTGAAGAAGAAGCAATTAGAAATAACCTTTTAGGAAAGGTGGTGTACATTTTTAAAACCAAACATTAACTTGCTGGAAGACAAAATGCCTATTTACACAGTTCCTACAAGAAGCCCCTCTGAGGTACAACGTACTACCACTTTGCAGAAGGCTTCTTCGCAGAATACCTTTACCAGCAGCAGGGTGTCTGGGCAACATCTGCAATCACGTGAATCAGGGGAAGAAAAGGATAGTCTACTCTCATGTTCTCTGAATAAGACTGGGGAAGTAAATAGGACCTATGTGATTTCAGCCTGTAAAAAAGTGGGCGACATATCAGCTACCTTTAAACCTGAAGGCAGATTAACGCTCCGGAGGAGAACTGGAGCAAACAAAAAACCAGTGTCTGGTAGTGAACAATTGCATGCAAATACATCACAGGGCATGCAAAATACACAAATGGAGAAAAGATTTACTCTGCAGAAGTGTGTGAGGACTGGCTCCATGGAGAAGACTAAAATTACTCGGAATACTGTGTCTGGAATAGAAAATAATGACTTTGCTGCACAAAGAAATGACAAGATTGCACTTACACCAAATATTAATACTAATGAAACCCATGATGTTAAACCAAGCTTTAAATTAGTTGAGGGTCAGTCAAATACAAAGTTGCAGTGTAACCTGAACAGCAAGGATTCCTTTGGCTTTGTTGATGGTCTGCGTGAAAACAACAGTTGTGTGCATGTAAAATACAGGACAATTGCTGCTGACACAAAATTTCAAAATGAAGTTCCTAAATCAGAACAATTAGTTACCTCAAAATATACTAATAAGCTAACAGGAGAACAACTGAATGAAAATGGTAACATAAATAAGCTAGCTGCAAAGCAAAGGTTACCACACTTGATGATAAAGCATAACAGTTTAGAAAGACTGAGGACGCCAATAAAAGGTTCAACAGAAGGATTTAAGCTTGCATCAAAGAACAGCATTTCTCAGGATCAGTCATCTCTGTCAGCTTCAAATGAGCAAACACCTAATCTTCGCATTTTAGCCAAAAAGAAAACTAGTGTCACCAGCTCTCCTTCTGTCAGTAGAAGATCAAAACCAAAAGAGAACACGGAAACTTTTGCTGAGAGCAGTAGCACTGAGAAAGATGTTTTCCAAGTGGAAAATAGCAAAGTGATTGTAGCTGTGCGTGTACGGCCTTTTAGTAACAGGTTTGTATTCTGGGCTTAGTTCTGATGGTAATGGTATGCTTTTATAGCATATGTTGATTCCTGCTTTGTGTGTTTTGGGTTGTTTAATCATAGACTCAATCAAAGGATATAATAAATGCTTTGAAATTAGCTGATATTTCATGCAAAGTGAAGATAAAGATTTTTTTTAAGAGGTTAAATTCACTTTATAGGCATTTGGGGCTATTTGTTACATACTCATCAGATGAAGTATATCGAGTTTGAATACTTTGTATGTTCACCAAATAGGGTTGGCTTGTTTGGTGGGTGGGTTTTTTTTTTTTATTTGCTTGTTTTTTTTTTTTTTTTTTCAATAATGATTACCGAACTTCTTATTTTCCATTAGGAATGGATTGAAATGACTAACTTAAAGCATGTAGCTTATGTGTTTCAATTTCTAAATTTTTTCCTCCCAATCAGAGAGAAAAATGAAAACTCACTTCCTGTAATCTCCATGAATGGTTCAGAGACATCTGTACGAAATCCAGCCACAAACCAGGCTTACAGCTTCAGTTATGACTTCTCTTTCTGGTCTTTTGACAAGTGTCATCCTAATTTTGCAAGCCAAGCAACAATTTATAGAACTTTGGCAGTGCCACTCCTAAAAAGAGCTTTTGAGGGCTATAATGCTTGTCTTTTTGCTTATGGGCAGACTGGTTCTGGAAAATCATACACGTAAGTTTCTAATAATAGTTGTTAGAATTCTGTAGGAGCCAATTGTGCAATGTGAAATGACAGAAGGAGATTGTATGGAATAGACTTAATAGTTATTGAATTGTGTTAAAATGTTTTTGCATATTTTAAACCAGAAGTTACTAAAACAATATTTATAAGTAAGACAAAGCTGTAGAATATTTTTACGTATCAGATGCTGCCCTTTTTCTGCTTCTAGTGAAGAAACTAAAAGCTCTTTGTAGAGATTTTAGTGAAGAAAAATTTTTATTAATGCTGAGAGCTTCTCAGACTATGCCAGTGCTATTGTTCACCACTGATGGTTATTTTGTGCATGAAATGACATGTTCTAAAGTATATTATGATTTTTGGATGAGACCTTTAAGAGATCATTGGAACTATGGTTCTGACTGTTTCAGAACTTTAAATAAATAAATGTTTGTGGCATTGCTTATTTGAAAACTAGTCTTTACACAAAATAATCCCAGTTAAGCAGCATTTCAAGGGTTTATAGCCAGTTTTATATACCTTTTGTATAATTTTTAATAGAAAGCCTAGTGGACTGTTTCTGTTTCCACACATGAATCTATTAAAATTGGTTCTATTAACTTTATAATTCCCGTGAGGTACTGTAGACTTACAAATACATAGCTAAGGACCAGAAATAATTCCCATGAGGTATTATAGACTTATGTAGTTAAGGACCAAAAATTTTCTTATTCAGCTTATCATAATTTTGATGTTTCTACTCGATTTATAATAGATATAGAGCTTACACAGAGGCAGGGTTTTTCTTTTTAAGAGGGAACTCGGTTTTTACTTAAAATGTTTATTTACCTTGGCATAAAAGAGAGGCATGCTCAGTATTGCAGTCGTTATTCTATTTGTAGGTTGGTTTGTTTGTTTGTTTTTTCCCTTCCACCTTCAGGTAAACAATTACTTGCCTTCACTCCTTTGTATTTCAAGGAAGGCTGAAATGAATATCAGTAATAAATGTTTCCTTAGGTCAAGTGTACACAACAAATTTCTGCCCATAATAATGTTGTGTAGCTGTGTGAATCTCTAGACTACCTGAATTAGTACAGTATTCTGGTGTTCTGCAGTGGCAGAAAAACCTGCGTCAGAGATGGAGAGTGGATCAGATTGCAACACTGGCAGTGTACAGAGCATATAAAATGCATGTATGTTAGGATATCAGGTGTCTGTAGGTTTACTGTTTATAGTACAATTTACTCTTGCTGAAGAGTTTTCATTTTACTTTGTTTTTCAACCCATTTTTAAATGGATGAATTGGGAAAGACCTCTGGCAGTAATCTTGTCCAATTTCCCACTCAAACAAGCACCAGCATAGATCACATTTATTTCTGTTGCTGATTACCTCTGTGGCTTAGAAGCATGTGGCGTTTCAACTTCAGAGTTATACAATTAATATTAAAAATAGCTATAGGGTTACAAAACAGAACTAGCAGTCTTTTTGTAACTACAGGATGATGGGATTTGATGAAGACCGAGGAATAATTCCAAGACTTTGTGAAGATCTTTTCACTCAAATAGAACAAATGGATAAGCAACAGGTGGTATGCTTATGCTTCCTTTGAATTATGAGGAAACTGATGCATTTCAGTATTTTGATACCTGTTTAATTCTTTCATTCTATACCTTAGTGCTGGATCTATTTATTAATGTCTGTATTCTTTTGCTGATTCAAACCTTATTTCTGCTAGTCAGTCTGATTAACAGGTTTCTGTAAATAGTGACAATCAACATGGTTTTGCTTCCTTAATGGCAACAACATAAAAAAGAAATATGGGCATGATATTTTTGATGTGTCTGTAGACTGTACAGCATGCTTTACAAGATAAGATTCATGTAAGGAAAGATAAAAAGAAATCCTAGTGGTTTCCATACTTTCAGTGGAGGCATATATAATAGAGCTCAAAATACATGAATTTATCTTTAAACATTGTCACATATTAAAACAAAATACATTTTAATACTAATTCTAGTATTCTAGTTCAGTATTCTTGCTGAAATAATAAAAAATCAACTATCCTAGCTGGATTTTTTTTTTATTTTTAAAACCACTTTAAAATTCTCATTGTAGATAATATTTTGTTTCCCTTTCTGTTTTGAGAATCTCCTGTAGGATCAGAATATTACATGTTCACTGGTATTAGGTTTAAAATTAAGAATTCAAGCATAAAGCAATACAGAAATCTGGAACAGTTGAAAGTGGAAACGTTTGCCCACATAAGCTTAATGTTAAGGTTGACTGTCAGTAAGTAAGTCAGTCCTTACAGACATTGGCAAACATGCAGAGAAAAAGAATTCCCACAAGCAGTACCTTGCATACCTATAGTCTCATCTTGGGGTCTTTTCCTCTTAAGACATGAAATGAGTAGTCAAAAAAAGAAGTTAATAGTTTAAGGTAATTGTGTCTCCACTTATGATTCTCTAACTTGATCATTACTACATCAATTAATTGGGAGAGAAACAATATAACCCTTCGTTAAAACACTGAGAAATCTAAGCTTATTTATTACTGAGTTTGGATAGAATATGACTTCTAAAAAATGCAGAGCTGCTAGATATGCTTGTTATTATTTTGCTTATGCATTGTGAATAAGTGAGTCTGTGGCTGCAGAATGTCTTGAATTTTATATTCCTAAGTGTGTTATGTTTTTTGCTGCCCTCTTCTTTGTTTATTTTAAAAAGATTTCTATTTGATTTAAAAATGAAAACAGAAAAAGCAAAACCTGGGTGCCTTCAGAGGAAGGAGATGTGTTTTCATGAAAAGTTTGTTTTTGTTAATTGCTGTGGGTAGTAGATGAAGGTTTGTCTTTCCATTAGGTTATTCTGTTCCATGTCGGGATGTTGACAACATCAGTCCATTCCTTCTCTGTTACATGTATGATGCTGTAGAAGCACAATCCCTAATGAATGAGACTAGTGCAGGTGCAAACAAAACTGTAGTTTTGGGTACTAAAACCCAACACTGAAACTTCTGAGGTGGACGTGTATACACTTTTTTCTTTAAGCTTGATAGCTATCATCTGGGAATGGCTGTGGATGGAATTCCAATCAATTGTATTCTTGGGGGTTGGACTAGGTGAACTTCTAAAGGTTCCTCAATCACTAATCACTAATCTGTGATTTTATGATATCATTTTATGATATCCTTTCTCCTGGAAAGTCCCTTCAGTGCAAATGCATGTAACATACGAATAGCAGGATCTGGTAATCTAGATTAATGTTTGAAACAAAGGAAGATGAAAATATTTTGTGGCCTGTATTAATAACTTATTATTAATTTTATTAGGTTTTGTATCATCTTGAAATGAGCTTTTTTGAAGTATACAATGAGAAAATTCACGATTTGCTTGTCTTTAAAGCTGAAAGTGGACAGAAGAAAGAACCAGTAAGTTGCTCACAGAAACCTGTAATCTCAATATGCGTAATCTCAAAGTAGTGG
The DNA here is from genome assembly GCF_000696875.1 of Nestor notabilis. Taxonomy (NCBI): domain Eukaryota; kingdom Metazoa; phylum Chordata; class Aves; order Psittaciformes; family Psittacidae; genus Nestor; species Nestor notabilis. The sequence goes on along the minus strand of NW_009925759.1, from coordinate 10,172 downwards.
CATCTGTTCTGTAAACAAAAGAGCACAAATGACAACTTTATTGTTATTGAAGCACTTAGGTTGTTGTGAATAATGGATACAAGTAAAAAAAAATCTCACTATGTGACTTCAAGCAAAATGCTTGGCACTTCAGAAATGAGCAGCAAAAAAGTCTTGCTGAAATAGAAACAAAATGATCCCATAGAACCTCTCAAGATTGTTAACATCTTAAAAAATGAAGAAGGTCTTATCAGCCTTTATAAAAACTCTCTTAAATATTTATCCAAGTCTCTGGATTACATTAAGAACCTTCTGTGCAATATGATTTGAGTTATAATCTTGTCATTTAGATGGAGTTCTAAGATGGAAGAATGACAATGTCAGGAGGCTTCTAATGGTATTGGGCCGGGGGGGAGGAGGAAGTATTTGCCTAACTATACTTGATCCATCAGTCTTCTCAGTTCTCAGTGCTACTGAAATGTCCATTCACTTTGTGAAACTATCTGTGTATTGTTATGTACTGGGATGCCTGTTTGCCACTGACTCTACTGATCTAATTGCAGTCCCTCGTGTTTTCATGAAAAAGTGTTAATACTTGCAAAGGGAGAATTTTTTTCCCATGTTGTTTTCTCTACTTATTTACCTTGCACAGCTACAGAAAACTACTATCATACAAGATGTTAGCACCTGTTGGATTGTTGTTTCCAAAGAAGCTTGAGGGCAGGAAATCAGTGGTCTGATTAAGTAGTGAAGGATCACAAGTTAAACTAGTTTAGCTAGTTTTTAATGCTTAGGTGTTAGAATATGCAATACCATAAATAAAAGAAATTTGCATTAAGTTGGGGAAGTAGGAAAGGAATTTAGGTTTAATTTATTTAAAAAAGTACTCTCTGTTCTTTGAGCTATTGACCACTATACTGGCCACTTTTTTGTAAACTCTGAGTATTAGCTTATGATAAAGAAGGTATGCTACATTCAGCTTTCCATTGAAAAGTCTTTTATTCTAAACTTGATACTTATATGGACTTGTTACATAGAAGTAAAAACTATACTGTCTTGTTTATACTAGGAGTGTTTTCATCTGAGTTTATCAGTGATTTTGAGCTAAGGTATTTACCTTAGGAACATAATAGATTTATGTTGCAGACAATATTTTTGTTTTCTTATGTGTGTAACTTAAGGCACCTGTTCAGGCAGTTGGCTCTGTGAACAATGGCCTGGGCAGTGTGCTGTGATTTCCTGGGCAGCTGGAAAAATTCAGTTGTAGGTATTTTCATGAAAATGTTGTTCTAGATGATTCATGCTAAATTTTGTTGATGATAATTGTCATACTAGGGATGTAGTTAGATTTTCTCTGAGTTTTAAGATATTCCTGAATGTTAAGTCTAACTAATGCATGTCTAATAATTTTTCTTTTAAAATTACTCTCACCAGCTTCGAGTAAGAGAACATCCCATGTTAGGACCATATGTAGAAGGCCTGACAGTGTAAGTCTTACCTGTTCTTATTTTAATAGATGTATGGTGTAATCCTGAAAAAGTGTGCTAATTATTATCTTATAAACTCTGTGAAAGCTTGTGCACTCACCAGTAAATTAGGCAAGACCTTAGCATCATGTAGTTTTAGAAAAACACATACACATGTTTAGCTCAACTTATTTCCTTTGGTTTAGTGCTTTAGTGAAATAAGTGCATGGAAGTCTTAAGGCAACTGAAGCTTTCATGGTATATTTCTGTTTTCTATTTTGTCTATAACTTGGGAAATATTTCAGAACTCAGGCAGCAGGGAAAACTAGAAAGAAAACAGTCTGAATCCGAGCTTCTCTTTTTCTCCCACCTTAGGAATGTTGTCACTTCTTACTCTGATATCCAGGTAAGAGTTATTTGGTTACTAAAAGGGAATGTAAATATTTCTACTTGTTCTTTCCTTCACTGCTGAAAAGTAAATTCCACGGATGGGACGAAAATGCTTTACAGACTGCCCAGTAGACTATGATATTTCAGCTGATTTTGTAATAGTCCTATATAACAGAGCTAAGTAGATGGATACAGGCAAGTGTATCTTTTCACATGGTTATCTCTTAAATTTTAATTCCTCCCTTATAGATTCATCATGTGTATTAATAACTTAATTTGCAGACATTTTAATCTTCAGTTAACTGTCCAAAAATGGTTTTGGTTTCACATCCTGGCTTTTATCTTTTACAGAGTTGGCTTGAACTAGGAAATAAGCAGAGAGCAACAGCTGCTACAGCAATGAATGACAAGAGCTCTAGATCTCATTCTGTCTTCACCCTTGTCATGACACAAACCAAGGTATTGCTGGGTGTTAGATATCTGTTCAAACTGTGTAGTAAAGTTTCATGTGCTGCTTAGAAAATTGTTGTGAGAATATTCTTGAAGATGAGTAAAGCACAAGGCATTTTTACATGGCTTTCTACACAGCAAAACTTATTTTACTTGATGTGCTTTGAGCAGATTCTGATGTCTCTGTGCTACATACATTTATAGCAGCAGTATAAATATGTCTAGTCTGGCAGATCTAGGAGTAGTTCCAAGCTTCCGAGTGTGAGTTTTGAGATGTAACTAGAAATCAAATTGATGCCAGGCCTAACTGCTGCCAACACACTTTAGCTTCTAAGAAGGTTAGGCTAAGCAAGCTGGAGAGTTATGCTGAGTTTCTGCAGATGATGAGCTGGGACAATGATAAGATGCAGTTTCTCCTCAGTTTCAACACAGGTCACCAAGTAAATGTTTCCTTGCTTCAGGATGCATCTCTCACCCATGTGTATCCAGGATATAGGGCCTAAATTCCTCATCTGATTTGCAGATGTGTAAGAGACAAAACCTGAGCTAGTGAGATGAGCCTGAAACGAGAAGTGAAATAGGTAGAGCTCCTCAGAAGTCTACAGTGAATTTTCTCCATTCACAAATAACTTGTTGGTTCGGGTTTTGTTGTTCTTGGTTGGTTGACTTTTTCAGTCCAATTTCCTAATAGTCTCCTTCCTTCTTCCCGTCACCATTCTCACCACTAGATTATTTCTTTTCTCTGTCAGAAGTAGTCCTGAGATTTTTCCACTGACTGCTTAGCAGATCCTCCTTGGTCCAAGTCAGTAACAGCTTAATTATTTCCATGGTTATTAGCTGCAATAATCAAATCCATGGTTGGCTAATCTATTGTTTGCAGTTTATGCTTATCCAGTTATTCAACCGCAAACAATTGATACTACGGTTAAAAGTCTGAACTTAGTCTCCTTCAAAGCGTGTACCTGAAGATGTCCTGTCAAAAAGTAAATGGAAGTTTCTTTTTCAATTTCAATTAATTAATGTATTTAAAGTGAACAGCTCGTTAGATTTCTGCTTGTTGTCGGGCTTGTTATTTTGGTCTGGATGCAAACAGCTCTCTTTATTTTTTATTTTTTTTTTTTTCCCAGGTAGAATTTGTAGATGAAGAACAATGTGATCGTAGGCTTACCAGTCACATAAATCTGATTGATCTGGCTGGCAGTGAATGCTGCTTAACAGCTCAGACCAGTGGAGAAAGGCTGAAGGTAAATGAAGGTGGGAAATATGTGGGAAAAAAATTGACTCCAAAGAATACCCCTAAACTCCAATGTAACCTCATCTACCAGGACTTTTGCGCAGGAACTGTAGTTATAAAAGGATACGTAGGCCTTATGCTTATAAGTATTGCACAGCATTTTGCTAGTGAGAGTGGATGATGCTAAGAAGCTGTTTTGACTGTGCAGTATGGCAGGCCATATCTTGCTTAGGACAGCACTCCCCTTGCTGTGCAGGCCTGATGACCCTTTAGAAGGAACGAGGAAAAACTGTTCATGTCACCTTCCGAATCCTGAATCAGATTCGTGACTCAGATTTGAACTCCTATGGGGTTGGGGCTTGCCCCTTTTTTGTGGGAGATTTAAGTAAATAGAGTTTCTAATAAGACAGTTTCTTTCAAGCTGCCTTTGTAAGTTTTATGTTTTTTGACATTGTGTATGTTAAAGCCACAGTTTCTGTTCTTTCCAAATGAGAAAGAGCTTCTAGGCTACTCTTTGATATTGTTGTTCTTTTTAATCAGTGGTGACATTTAATGTGGTATAGCTGTACCATACCACATCAAATAAGCACAATTAAATCAACAGTACAATCAATAAGGTCACACAAGAAAATACAACTATTATTTTTATTTTTGTTTTGTGTAGGAGGGTGTGAGTATCAATAAATCACTGTTAACCCTTGGAAAGGTTATTTCTGCTCTCTCTAAACAATCCAGAAATGGAAAGAAAACTTTCATTCCTTACCGGGAATCTGTCCTTACTTGGTAGGTACACTTCAGGTTTGTTTTTTGTTTTAATATAGAAGTAAATGCTTTCTGAGACTGTGGATTCCTCTTCTAATCAGGAGGCATCCCTTCCCCTCCTTCCCTCCCTTTCTCTCTCAAGAGACCTATGGAGGGAAGAAATTAGCCTGTTGTATTAGGTAAAGAACAAACAGGACCTTGATTTGTATTTGAAGTAGCTAACAATCACTGTTAAATAAGTAGCAAGACTCTTGTATTTAATCTGTTCAGATTGATAAACTTGATTTTTCTTTCATTGTGAGAGCTGGGGATTGACTTCTACTCTCCTATCAAATGCAGGTTGTTAAAGGAAAGTCTTGGTGGAAATTCACAAACTGCTATGATTGCCACAGTAAGTCCAGCTGCTAGCAGTACAGAAGAAACCCTCAGCACTCTTCGCTATGCAAAACAGGCTTGTTCAATTATCAACACTGCTAAAGTAAATGAAGATGTGAATGCCAAGCTAATAAGAGGTGAGGTTGACATCTACAGTCTTTGAGGGTTTTTCATTTGCCTGTGTATTCAACTTACTGTTCCATCAGAGTTGTTACTACTAATAATCTATTGTGTTGACTTAGCACTTGTCACCTAGGTTAATACAACTGAAGTTGAATTATAGTTGAATACAACTTCCTTTTAATATTATTATTCTTTGTGAGCTTTTTCCCATCCCTCTCCCCTCCCCAAAGTTCAGAACATATCTGAGGCTACACTTAAGAACCTGGAATGGTGAAAGAAGTTTAACTTATAATTAAATAAGATTAATTTTCTAGTATTGTACCAAAATGTCTAAACTGAATTTTGTCTTTTTGTGTATTATTTGTCTTATGGAGAATTGAAAGCTGAAATTGAAAAACTGAAGGCAGCTCAGAAAAGCGCTCTGAACACTGATCCTGAAAAATACAGGCGTTATTTGCAGGAAATAACATCTCTGAGGGTAAAATTGCACCAGCAGGAGAAGGATATGGCAGAAATGCAAAGGTCGGGCAGTCATTAGTGTCTTACTTGAAAAAAGAAATAGTAAAACTTATATTTTAAAACTTTTATCCTAATATGTTGTGTTTTTTCCCCTTAATATATATTAAGGGCCTGGAAAGAAAAATTTGAACAAGCAGAAAAAAAGAAATTGGAAGATGCAAAAGAATTGCAGGTACATTTTCTGTCTTCACTTTCTATAGGCAACGGTACAGAAAACTAAACATCAGCAAACCTTGAATAAAAATTAGAGTAGTTGTAAGATTTGTTTCGTTAATGCCAGCCTTTTAACTGTGACTTAAAAAAAATCAATATAGACACTTCAATGCACGAAGTAGATTGTGGTGGTTTTTTTATGCAAAACTCTCTTTTTATTTAGAAAGCAGGAATTGCATTCAAAATGGACAATCATTTACCAAACCTTGTCAATCTCAGTGAAGATCCTCAGCTTTCTGAGGTGCTGTTGTATATGATCAAAGAAGGAGAAACTACAGTTGGAAGGTATACACCAAATTCAAAGCATGATATCCAGCTTTCCGGAGTGCTAATTGCTGATGACCATTGGTATGTAGTGTTCTTTTTATACTTGAAGTGAAAACAGGAAATACTTCTCTTCACCTTTCCCTTTCTTTTGGAGTCACTCTTTCTTCTGGCAGTAAGAAGATTTGGTTTTCTAACACCGAAAATACTATTTAGGGATAATTTTTGTACTGTTTGGTGATTTAAAGTAATTTTGTTCTGTTCCCTCTAGAAATCTGTTAACCAAGGTAGTTTAATTTCTTTTTTAAAATCATTCATTCGTGCAGCAAAATTTTCTATTTATTCAGAAATTCTGGAGAAGGACCTGAGCAAATGAAGCTGTGTGATAACAATTACGTTAAATTCAATGGAAGAGTGAAATGCCTTGACAGCTCTAAAAAAGAGAGCAACTTGGCCATATTGTAGAAACAGTGTTTAAAGTGCATTCCATGCAATTGACTCTAGACAAAATGCTGTAAGAGACTTAACTAATCAGTTAGTAAAACCATGAAAGTTGTGGGTATATAGGGAAATCAAGCATTATTGAATTTTTTAGCATTCTTTTTGGATTTAAATATGAGTCTTTTCCAAAGTATAGGTTGTTGCTCACTGTTTATGTATGTTGTAATTTAGGAATATGAAGACAATCCACATCTGAAAGAACAAGGACACTAAAGCATGAATTTTAGTCTATTAAGAAACCTCATTTGCAATTAACGTGAGCTATTGATATCACAAATGTTTCTTGTTTTCAGTGTTATAAAAAATACTATTGGCAAAGTGAGCATTATTCCACTGGGAGAAGCAAAGACATACGTAAATGGAAAATGCATTTTAAACCCAACAGTTCTGCATCATGTAAGTAATTGATTTGGTAATATTAGTATGTGTATGTGTGGATTTCTTTGTTAATATTACAACTTCAGACTGCAGGTTTTCTTAGAAGGCTCTGAAACTGTACGTATTTGTCTCTTCCACTTTAATTTCTAGCCCTACCTGCTGCCTTTTAAGCACTGTAAATCTGCTTATAAATCTGAAAGTTATAGAACAAACTTCTTCCATCTCTCTCCACTTCTTCCCACCCCCCTGTTTCCCCATAGGGTGATCGAGTGATCCTTGGGGGAGACCATTATTTCAGGTTTAATCATCCAGTAGAAGTTCAGAAAGTTAAAACATCATCTTGTGGGGCAACATTTTTACATGATGGTCCAAAAGATTTTGAATTTGCAAAGAATGAGCTGCTTATTGCCCAGCGAGCACAGTAAGTATTGTATCTTCTTGTTCTAAAAATAAGCTCAGTTGTTAATGCAATCTTGAAATACGTTTAAGAAATAAGAAACTTAAGATTATAAATTATTTCCCGATAAGGGAAAGTTGGAAAATTGCAAGGTTACTGTTAACTTATTTTTAGCTGAAATGGAAGTCCCAGACTTAGCTGAAATGAAGGTACCTCTAAGTTGTGATCACCACAATCTAGTCCAGTTGTTGAGAATATAGACTACTGTTAAAGAAATGCTGAGCTCCAGAGGTCCTCAGAGTAGTGTATCTCTTCAATTACCTTTCTTTCCAAGCACATAATGAGTCTGAAGTTAACTTTTGATGTTTTAGAGAGATTTAAAGCCTGAAAAGAAAATGCGTTAAAAATGAGAAGAATCCAAAGTTACAAACTTGGTCTTCTGTGGTGGTGGAGACCTTGCAAGACAGTAAAGTGTTATTTGTACTCGCTTTGCTCCTGGGAGTTACTAAAATGCAGGACTCATTGACTTTAAAATGTACTTTCCTGCATCTTAATGTGATATAGTGAATTTCTATTGCAAATCTTAATTTTGAAAGGTACCTGATAAAATAAATATGGAAATCGAGTGGACTTTAAAATTCTGGAATGTTTTGCATCTTTACCAGCATCTGCATTTTCCCTATGAGATGAAAAATGTAAAGGTAGAGTATAAAGGAAAAAGAATAGTTAAAATATAATAAAATATAACAATAAAATCGTGAAACCCCAGCAAAATCAACAAACCCTCATATTTTTATTTTTACTGTTAAAATTGGAGGCTCCTGTCGTGATAGAAAAGATTGATCTCTATGCAGCCTATATAAGATTAAAGCCAGCATTCTAAGCATGCAATAATTCTACTTGTAGGCTTGAATCTGAAATTGAAGAGGCACGACTCAAAGCCAAGGAAGAAATGATGCAAAGTGTCCAAATTGCAAAAGAGATGGTTCAACAAGAACTGACCTCTCAAAAAGAAGCTTATGAAAGCAAAATAAAATCACTGGAGGCAGAGGTGGTAAGTTGCTGGAAGCTGTAGCAAGGGGTTTCTATTTGCTTGGGTATTTCTGTTTGTTGTTATTTTGTCTTGCTTAACAGTGTCTTAGGGAATGCTAAGCCCCATTTTTCTTAAAAAATATCAGCCTTACTCTAACACAAGAAGTTGTAAATACGTATCTCTTACAGAATTATTCTAGGAATTTTTGTTTATAGAATTAGTCAGGAACTGAAATGTTAATTCAGTGTGCATTTGATGGTGTGTTCCCACAAAATATAACTTATTCTTAGACTTTTAAATGGCTATGGTATTTTAGTTGACATGGCTTTTATCTTTTTTTCTTCCAAATTTGCATGCTATTTTGTTGCCAGCCTTTTCAACACCTTTACAGTATGCATAAGTCAATACAGAGTAGTACATCATGTTAAACCAAATAATAGTGAAGGAGTATCATATTTCTCAATGTGCTATAGAAGACATAATGTGATGCTTGTGAACTAAGGTATACCCTTTCATTGCTGACACTGGGCTCAGTAGTCCACAGGGGCTGCATGTTTTAAATGTGTAAAAGGTGAAAATAAGCCTTAATATCTGCCAAAGGAATGGGTCAGAAAAGCTGTACAAGTGGTAATCCTCCACTCATCTGTCCTCTTCTATATTAGAGAGAAGAATCTCTTAAGAAGCAAATCCAAGAACTGAATAACCAAAAAGCTGCCACAAAAATACAGGAGTTAGAGAAGGCAAAGCAGAACCTTGAGCTGGAGCTACGCTTCAATAAGAAGCGTTTAGAAATGGAGACCTTAGCTACCAAGCAGGTAATTTAAAATAAAGGGATAAAGTGTGGTTGGTTTGTGAGTTGGTTGTTTGATTGTTTGTTGGTGTTTATTTTGTTTAAATTAATTGCTTCTGAAATGTTCTATGTGATTTTTGTGCAAAAGAACAGGTGTTTTGTTTACACAAATTATATTGAATATTGGACTGAATCAGGGATAAACTAATGCTGACCTTATTTGTTATCTGATGTGGGTGGTTTTGTTCATCCAACAAAATTTAACAACAATTGCCTGTGCCAAAAGTTATGACTTCAGGAGTTATGTGTAAGTAATGACTGGTTTTTGGTTGGTGTTTATGTATGTGACTGCTGCAACAAATATGACTAAATTTTTAAAAAGTAATTTCTTTTTAATTCCAATATTTTTTTAAGCATAACAATAGTTAAACAAAACCAGAAGACTATCAAGAGTTTGAATAGGAAGGGTATTGATACAGCAGATGTCAAATATAAATTTTATTCTGTTCTGGGACTTATTAAAATTACATCAACAAAAAATTTTGCTTCAGTAAACAACATTAAGAGTTTTAGGGGGTGTTGTGTGTATATGTTTGTTTTGGTTTTTTAATATCCTCCCTCTCCCCTAGGCTCTAGAAGATCATACTATTCGTCATGCAAAGATACTTGAAGCCCTGGAAGCTGAGAAGCAGAAGATTGCTGAAGAAATACACAGCCTTCAGAAGAATCGTGGAAGTGGGAATAAAACTATGACTGGTATGTATATACGTAATGTTGGAAAGGCAGTGCTGACCTTTCTTGCTCAATGGGCTTGGAGTTAGTAGATGCAAATCCAGGAGCTTTTTCTCTTCTTCTAAGGCTTCTCTAATGATCCTGAATTTGGAGAGCCTTTTGGCTTCAACGATCCTTTCTGTTCATAAGCTGTGTATATCAGACTGCTAAAAAACCTGTTTTTAACATGCTGAGGGTGATTAGGTGGATATACATGTAGCCTGTATTTACCCTGATCACTGAAAAGTCCTTCCCCCATCTGGCTGAACTGGTTAGACATTAACTCATGGGGGAAACGAGTAACAGAACTGATTCTGTTCAGTTTCCTACCTCAGGATAATAAGTAATGTCTGGTGTTATGCCTCAATCTCTGCAATATTGTTTACCTGCCCTTTTATAGAGGGTTATCTTGGCCAAGAGGGTTATTTTTCCCGGTGTATTGGGAATTCATGGAACTATTGACTAAATTCCATAATTCCATTCAAGGATTTTGGTTGTGGTTTCTTTTTTGGGCCCCCTTCCCCCCC
>NW_009925758.1:0-4199 GCF_000696875.1 Nestor notabilis | reverse complement strand
TGCTGGGGATACACTGAGGTGCCGCTGTCATGGGGCACCCGCCAGGTCTGGATGGGACCCTCCTGCCATGGGGGTGCTGGGACACTGCCATCGCAGTCCTTCACCCCATCACACCTCCATCAACAGGACCCCATCAGCACCCAAACCCCACATTCAGACTGGGCCAATGTCTTTCTGGAGCATCCCGGCAGGATGTGAGGGGAAATGTGCCATCTTGGGCAAATTTGGGTTGGAAAAATGCGATTGTGTGATGTGTTGGGAGGGTTTGGTGGAGGGGATGTGGAAGTTGGGCTTTTGGTTTCAGGCATGCGCTGATGGAGCTTGGGAAGTGAAACCACACTCGATCCATGAGGGTAATCCTTAAAGAAAGCAAGGGTTTACTTCCAGCACACTGTTGGCCGAGCACAGGGTTGTTCTGTGCTGACATTAAATCACTGAGTGCTGCTTTCCTTGGGAATTCCTTAGTTATCCTCCCCAAAATCCATCCAGAGCCTCAACACAGGTTCGCCCTCACTGATGTGCAGGGCTGGTGTCCCCAACAGAAGGACATGGAGTTGTTGGAGCAAGTCCAGAGGAGGCCATGAAGATGCTCAGGGGCTGGAGCAGCTCCTGTGTGGAGACAGGCTGAGAACATTCGGGCTGTTCGCCTGGAGAAGAGAAGCTGCTGGAGACCTCAGGAGAGGAGAAGCTTCTGGAGCCCTCAGAGCACCTTCCAGTGTCTGAAGGGGGCTACAAGGATGCTGCAGAGGGACCTTCATCAGGGGCTGGAGCGACAGGACAAGGGGTGATGGGTTCAAAGTGAAACAGGGGAAGTTCTGGTTGGATCTAAGGCAGAAGCTCTTCCCTGTGAGGGTGCTGAGGCGCTGGCACAGGGTGCCCAGAGAAGCTGTGGCTGCCCCATCCCTGGCAGTGTTCAAGGCCACGTTGGACACAGGAGCTTGGAGCAACCTGCTCTAGTGGAAGGTGTCCCTGCCTGTGGCAGGGGGCTGGAGCTGGATGATCGTAAGGTCCTTTTGAGCCCCAACCAGGCTGGGATTCTATGATGTTAAATACGCTGCCTGTTCTCAGGAATACCACAACACATTGTGTCCCACCTCCAAGCAGTTGTGTTGTTTTGCAGGAGCAGGCCCCGCCAGCCTGGGGGTTTTACCTTTTCCAGGGAATATTTCATTATTCCTCCCAGGATTGCAGATTAATTGCTTTACCCTCCGGTTTGTACAACAGAAACCGCCACCTTGAGCCACTGGTGTTTCTGTGCTCACTTCTTTCTCTCCAGTGCCCGTTGTGATTTATTCAGGGTCACCATCAACTGAGTTTGGGGAGGGCTGAGCCCTGGAATGCTGCGTCTGCACCAGGATGTGCCCATTGAAACGGCGACAAGGGGAACTTCACTGAGCACAGCGGAGTCTCAGCAGGTCCATCCCGACACGTCACCGGGCGCCGGCTGCTTCCTGTGTTTGAGGCTGTTTGCCCAGGGAGGAGCCCCGTGGTGATGGCACCGGCTCTGCCACATCTTCCTGGTTAGGAGCACACTCGTCTGTGTGACACAGCGAGGGCTGCCCTTTGAGAGGTGCCATAACAGCAAACACCTCCTGGAAGGAGCGCACCGGGCGCTTGGTTCCGAGCCTGAATCCCAACGCGTGCCCAAGCCGGAGTGTTGCCTTCTCCCTCCTGCCATCACCTATTAGGGGAACAGGAGGTCCCTTGGTCTCGTCTCAAGCAGGTTCTGAGTGAATCCGTGGTGTTTGTCAGACTCTGAATTTCCTCTTTGGAAGATCTGGAGCTTGTTCTTCACTTAGAGCCAAACAAAGGTTTGCTTGGAGCAACCTGCTCCGGTGGAAGGTGTCCCTGCCCGGGGCAGGGGTTGGAACTGGATGAGCTTTAAGGTCCTTTCCAACCCAAACCAGGCTGTGGCTTTAGGATTCTGTGCTTTATGAGCAAGGGAAGAGCTTGGTTTTGCCACAGTCATGAGGTTTGTGAACACTGTGGGGAAGGGCTCGGTGTGAAACATGGGGCTTTTATCCAGAGAAAAGTGTAACGGAGAGATCCCATTGGAGCCGAAGATCCGAGGCCTTCCTGGCTGTTTGCAGGTGCCATTCCCTTGTGTGGCAGGATAACGCCTGTCTAAGAAGCTTCTCCACTGGAATTGGGTGATTCTGGACTCTTTGGGAGCGGGTTGCTTCAAGCAGTGCCACCAGGAAGCAAATCCCAAGGCATCAGGCTGAGTCTCAGAAAGGCTGGGCTGGCTTCCCAAGCACCACAAAGTGAATCCCACTTTCTTTCCAGTAGAGGCTTGGATACAGGTTTGTGTTGAGATGGAGCAACCTCCCTCCGCAGAGATCAGCCCTTCACCACCAGCCTCAAGAGCATTCACTTTTGGGTGGTGTGGGTCAGGTTGTGTCACTGCATTGATTATCCTAGGTCTAAAGCTTGAGCCTTTCCACATTAAACCCCTGCTTTATGGCTTTACTGGCCATTTATTCCCATTTATCCTGAAATTTCTCCATTATACTGAGCCATCTGCATCCCTTTCTGCTGGTCTCACTGTCCCCAGGGTACCAAGTGGCTCTGGAAGCCCCCAAGGTTTGCAGTTTTCCAAGGAATGTTTACTAAGACCGGCATGGTGATGCTAATGGTGCTGTACCCAGTCAGACAGGAGTGAATAATGTGTTCTTCCTCTTTCAGGTCGACACACAGTGAGATGGAAAAGAACAGGTAAGTGTTGGAGCTGGGTTTGGGTGAATTGCTGCTTTTCCAGGGGTTGGGGATCGGGGTTGGGAATCAGGGTTGGGAGCCGGGGAGGTGTTGAGATGTGGAGCGGGAGGGAGGGATGAGGCCGCTGGATAAAGTGGCCACCCAGTGGCATTCCCTGCCCTTGGCCACCGGAGCAGCTGTGCGATAAGAAGGTGGGAATGATATCATATAATGATATATATCTATGATATAATAGCATAAAATCCCAGACTGATTTGGGATGGATGGGGCTTAGAGCAACCTGCTCTGGTGGAAGGTGTCCCTGCCCATGGCAGGGGGTGGGATGAGCTTTAATGTCCCTTCCCACCCAAACCAGGCTGGGATTCTGTGGCTATTCCTGCCATGGTTTTGTATCCATGATGGGCTGCTCTTTTTCTCAGCATGGCTCAATCTTGTCTCGTCCTTGCTGCCAACACAAGACTGGTGTGAACTCAGCCAGTTTGACCCCAGGAGGCAGAGCTGCCCATGTGCCAAGTGATGTGGGCTAGAAAAGGCCGTGGATGTTTATTCCTTGTTTGAGAAGACAGAGAAGATCAACATTTGATTCCTTCAGGCTCCCCTGAGATCCCTCTTGCCTTGGTTAGAACAGAGCTGTGTTGAAATTGTGTTGGTTCATTGCACAAGTGAGTGCTCTGTCCTTCCCATCCCTTCTCTACGTGACAAGAGGTTGTAGTGAGGTGGGGTCAGTCTCTGCTCCCAAGGAACAAGGGATGGGACAAGAGGAAACGGCCTCAAGCTGCCCCAGGGCAGGTTTAGATGGAGCTGAGGAACAATTCCTTGCCCAGAGGGTGCTCAGGCATTGGAACAGGCTGCCCAGGGCAGGGCTGGAGTCACCGTCCCTGCAAGTGTTCACACCCCGTGTAGCCGAGGCCTCAGTGCCAGGGGTCAGTGGTGGCCTTGGCAGTGCTGCAGAACACTTGGACTTGATGAGCTTAAAGCTCTTTTCCAACCCAATTGATTCTGTGGTTCCATGGACAGGTTGGGAAGCTGAGCTTCAATCCAGGCAGAGATTTCACAGCCCTTCCTCCTCTGCTTCTCGTTAGAGATACCTTAATCCCATCCTGTGGTGGTGAAGCCAGGGAATCTTGGCCTTGACCAAAGTTAGCTGGCACAAGGAGCAGTGATGGGCAGATGAATCTCTCATGGAGTATAAGGACATGCACAGTGAAATGAGACGATGGGCTTGGAAGGTTCTTTTGCCCAAGAAATGAATCCTTTGAGTTTTTCTTCTACTGTTACAAGCCAGTGGGAACTGGACAGGTTTTGAAGTGAGCAGCAGGTTGAGCTGGGTGAAGCAAGGCAGAAACGTGTCTGTGTGTGTGTGTGTGCCCCCAGCTTCAAAGAGGAAGCCCCAGGTTGTGTAATGCAGAAGCTTGCTGGGGGCCGGCAATCCCAGACCAGTTTGGGTTGAAGGGACTTAAAGCTCCTCCATCTCCAACCCCTGC
>NW_009925757.1:0-2923 GCF_000696875.1 Nestor notabilis | reverse complement strand
TACATTTCCCTTCTTCCAGTCATCTGGAAGAACTACCTGATGTAGTTAAAGATGCCCCTGCTTACTGCAGGGGGGTTGGACTAGATGATCTTTAAAGATTCAACCCAAACCATTCTATGACTCTATGTAATAGCATTTATCATTCTTTGCCTAAAAGCTTTTCATAGAACGGTGACTAAGTTCCAGTAAATTCTAGCTTCCAAGCACAGAGGGTTATTCCGCTGAGTACAAGGCAGAAACAGATCTTCTCTGTCGAGAAGTAACTTCTAATTATATATTGCTCCCTGTAGCCTATACACTAGGATCATTACTATCTTCCATGTATATTAATCAACTACCCGATGTTAACAAGAAGATAACTTCAAGGAGATATGCAAATAATTCTGCAATTTCCTTTTCCAGTGACTCAGCATTCATATCAGAAATGTGTTAACAGGATACAAACACTATTAAGGAGACCTCTGAGTAATTACCTTCTTCCTCACCTCCAGTTCGTAACAATTTATGGAAGAAAATGTGTATTTTCTAATAGATATTCCATCTTGCCAGAAGAAAAGTTCTTTAAGTTATCTTTTTCTTCTGTTTAAAATCTCATTTATTTCATTTTCCACTCTCTAAAGATCTGTCTCTAAAATTTTATTCAAATCAAATAAGGCAAAGTTAAATACTCTCAGTGGAAAGAATTTAAACAAGTGAAGCAAATGCTTTCAGCACTGAGGACACTGGACACGCACCAAGCTAAGATACGAGTACCATGCTGAGAGTTAATAAAGCACCTGCAGATTACTTTTCCCTATTTTCTCTGCAACATCAAGGGGAAGCATCCAGGACAGAACACAGGGCTGCGAATAGGTTCATGTTACTGTCACAGAGGGACAACTGAAGCAATGTTAAAACAAAGTGGTCCCATTCACCCCATTTGTCTAGGATCAAGTGCAGCATGTAATTAGCTCATTGGAAAATTCATCAGTGTGGAGAATGTTTTATTAGGGAGACTGCTCTTCTCTTAGGTGACATGGTGACAGTACACATCTATCTTGTGCTTGCTGTGCTGGAGTTGCTCAGGAGAAAGCTCATCTGGGCTACCAACAGCTGGGGCATTGAGCTCTTCCTTGGTTTGTTGGGGCTGGGGTTTTTCCTGTGCATACACAGCTCTATGCAAGAGGTTTGTACTGAACTGTTTAGAGAAATGAACTGAAGAAACAAACAGCTCAAGAGATAACTCCTACTCTTGGGTTTGCTTTCCTCACCTTTGGCTGGCACTTTTTCCTTTGAACATCACACCTTCAAGAAAGCAAGGAAACACACCCGTCTATTTTCCAGTATTTAACCCCTGATGCTCCTTCCTGCATGGAAAACTCTCTGGGAGATAAAGGTTCCCCAAGGATGGCAAATCCAGCAAGCTCCCTGCCAGTAACTTGCCTGCTAAGGTAACAGAAAAGTGCCCTTAGGAGGCAAAGCTAGAGAAGGAGATCAAGCAGAGAGAAATACCTCTCTACATGCTTCACCAACCTCAAAACATTCTGATTGGGCATCTTGATTAAAACATCCAAGCCAGAGGCTTTTGCTTGAAACATCCCTCATGACAGGTAGTAATTTCAAAGGTGTGCTGTGAATGGAAATCTAGCACTGCAATCCATTTGCAGAGGTTACCTGCAGGAATAAGAACATATTCAGTAGATAATAAAATAACCTCTCTATGATGCCATGCACTATCATGCACCATGCACACAGGAGAAGGACATGCCAGGTTGGACGGGGCTTTGAACAACCTGGTCTAGTGAAAGGCGTCCCTGCCCATAGCAGGGGGTTGGAACTAGATGATCTTTAAGGTCCTTTCCAACAAACCATTCTATGATTGTGTGATGACTTGGAGGCTGACACAGAGGCAAGAAGGACATGTGTGATGCCTGCGTATGTACCTATATAGGATATATCAAAGCACTTGATGGGTCCACACCACAGCTCATATACACAAGTATAAGCCATTTTACAAGAAGCCCATACCCTTGATTTTAGGAAACTTCATGAAAACAATTCCAGAACCAGTTTCTGTGCAAAGCTAACTACTCCTGTTAACAACTAACTGATGAGATGCTCTTTGGAGGGCAGCGCTGCAGAAACACCCAGCCATGCCAGCAGGACAGCATGCCAAGCCTTTCCAGCCCGGATTCCCATGACTTCAGATGAACGCAGCTTGGCTTTATTACTGAAGCTGTATTAACTTTCTCTTCTTCTTGCCAGAACACACTCATAGCTCAGCACAAGCCATCCCATGTCACTCTACAACAAGACAGGAGCTATGACCTTAAAAGTCACATGGCACTGTACATGTATTTCCAACTTCCCCGTGTTGTCCATGACACTCTGTAATCAACACTCAGCTCTAATGAGGTGAAGCCACTCAGGGAATCCTGGAATTACAGCTGGGCACCACGCTGGAACTTCACCTGGGTGCCCCCCATTAAATCCACTGCCCCCCTGCACAGCCCTGACATTAAAGCTTTTAACATGGTGAGCATGATCGCAGCAAGGTTTCTGTACTGCTCTGTACATCGCAGCAGCAGAGCTTGGTTAGTTGCTGACTACTGGTGATTTTGGGGGTTCCCCATGGAAATGGCAGGGATAAGTGGCCCATGCGGACCCACAGACTTGCTTGCTGAGGACAGCATTCGCGTACCTTAACCCCACATCCCCACACCAAAACGAAGGGTCCCCATCCCTTCTCTTGTGCCCTCCCCAAGCCCACGGGCGAGACAATGGCTCATCCCTCCCCACACCTCCAGCCCCACGGTGCCCTCCCTAGTTCCCCGGCGTGTCCTGGGGCCTTTCCGCACACGCGGGTGCCCCACGGGCCCTCAGCCCCTGGCGTCCCACCGTGGCACTCAAGTGTCCCCTCAGCGCCCGCGCCGCCCCCCGCGCT
>NW_009925756.1:0-3748 GCF_000696875.1 Nestor notabilis | reverse complement strand
CGGCTGCTATCACTGCCGGGCTCGGCGCGGTGCAGGGGTACCTCTCTTTGGGGTGCCAGGCACAAGGGTGGCATCGACACCTGAAATGTGTGTCTGGCCCCCTGACCCAGGCTGCCATTCCTTTCGAGAGGGATTTCGCTGTAGCAGCAATCGCCCTCACATGTGGGACCCGAAATCTGTTCCGGTGCAGTTTCTGATAATCCAATCCTGAGAAAATTTCCCAAGCCTGCCCTTCAAAGACTGTCGTATGAATCCAGCTTGATTGTCCTGGGATTTTTCAGTGGTTTTCACCCTGCGCATTTTCATGGAAATAAATCGGGTAGAACATACCAGGGTTTTGCTAAATATAGTGTATTTTCCTGCTCAGCCACTTCCCAGGGGGAGTGTTGTTTCTAATACAGCCTTTGTTTCAGTAGGGTTCTACTTCAGTAATTTTTCCTGGTTTTGCGGTTCTGTTGTTTGCAGAGTGTAGACTATTGGGTCTGAGCAGGCAGATTAAACAGCCAAGTGTGCTTAGTCCATGGAGCAGAAGTCAGTTGTCAATGTCCTTCCTCCTATGGGACTTCCCTGGGCAAAGAAAACATGAGGGACCAGGAGAAGACATGCCGGATTACTGCTGGTCCACCCAGGGCGTGCCCTGGGTTTCTAGTCCCTCAACTGAAATGCAGCTGGCATTTACAGAGATATTACAGATAATAGCAGTATAAATCACTGATCCTGTTGTTTGCTGAGGAATGTTAGAATTGGGAGAAATTCTAATGTTCAATCAAAACTAAAAACAACAATAAAAATTATTTCAGACTTCACTTCAAAGATACAGTCTGTTTTCCAGTTAAGATTTTTGGAATTATTTTGTTTTTTTTGTCTGACTAAACTCAATTTGGAAACTTAACAGCTGTCTGAATTCAAAAGAGAAAGAAAAAAAATTGTTTGGAAAAAATCTGACTTAAATTAAAATCCAGGGCTTTTTTTACTGAAGGATTTTGTCAAAATCTTCTGCAGGATTTGCAAAAGTATGTATGTTAGTGATGTGAAACTACATTTTTGCACGAAAGGAAATTTTAACTAAAGATGTTTCTCAGCTCCCCTATACATGGGGGAAACTTGTAAGTAGTGGGTTTTGTGGGCCGGTTTTGTGAGGCTGCAGACCTCTTCTTCTCTTACCCTGAGCCACTATGATGGCCTGGTGTGGGGGCAAATTCGCTTTGCCGAGGGGAAAATACGCCATTGTTCTCTGCAAGAGAGACCAGATCATTTTCCTTCTTTTCTAAGATCTCTCACACTTGTCACTCTGACTTTACGAGGAATGCTGTGCAGGGCTGCTGGATTATGAAGCCGTCTTGGGCAATGCTGGTGTACAGTGAGTTTTGTGTCATAGATTTAAAGGGTGCATTTGGATAGCTGCTATTTCATGGTGTTGGTCCATGATGTGCAAGCTGCTTGAGTGTGTTCATGAGGCTCTGTGCAGCATTTAGTCCTGCTCCCCATGCAGTCAAGCATATCTTAGCTACCAAGGTAATGATTTCTATTGGAATTCACTGAAGAAATTTATGATCCATGTGATTACTTCCATGAAAGAAAATGACAGAAAACAAATAAGTCATGAGAATGTTAATTTTAAAAAGTTACAATAAAGTCTTTTGCCCCAAGGGAAAGGTGGAGACACCTATATTCACTGCTGGAATGTTAGGCTAGAAGGGAAAAGGGGTTATTCTGCAGGAGCCCAACTTGGGAACAAGTACAGCAGATTGTTTTTAAACTTACCCAGGAGTCCAACAAGAAATGGGCAAGGTGTTGCTGTTTGTGGCCAGACTCTGATGTTTGTCCCACAGCCTTCCATTCTTGCCTATTATACAGCTGCATTTACTGAACACCATTTTACTGTTTCAGTTTAGTTTTCTGCCAAATGGAAGGGCTAAATAAGACACTGTACTACACCTGGAGCTTGGATAGCAGAAAGACCTTGCTAATGGGGGTTGGTGACACACACCAGGACGAGTCTGGTTGGAGGGACGCCACAGCCACAGGGTTGTGGTTGCTCTCCCCATCTCCCTGCTCGTATTCACTGAAAGCTGTTGCGTGGTGGTCACTGGGAGGAAGACGTGTTGTACCACTTGTATGTGGTATCACAGTACAAATGTACACTGTACAATAGTACCACATGTTGTACATTATATCATTACCCTCAGCCATCATAGGGATAAAACTGCTCACCCCCGTGATCCTGAGGGCTTTTCACCATCCTAATTGCATGTGCAAAAACCTGAGAAAATGCAGCAAAGATTATCTGAACATGGGTCTGCCTTCACATAGCTTGCTCTGCTTGAGCTGTACAGACTCTGGAGCTTCTGATTAATAGGTCTTCTGAGACTCCGGGCGCCCAAGAAACACACTGAACTTGGAAGTGACGTTATAAAACTTCTTTGTTGAGTATTTGTTCAGATTTTGTATTTCAGTCCAAAGGTACCAGCTGAGCAACAAGCATTTTCCGTTTTTGAGTAGGCTGATGCTTTCTGCTGGTGTTAAGTGCCACATGCTCCTAAGAAGACAAGGCTAAAGACACATTCCTTACTTCTGTGCTACCTAATAGGACTGCAGTGGGTGCTCTGCATGGCAAACGGTGGTAGTGCAGTGACAGTGGTCAGGGTCTCTCCATCCTAGGGGATTTCCACACCTTGGCTGGACATGGCCTTTGTCAAAGCTGTCCTTGCTTTGAGCACCTGCATCATCCTTCTGCCTTTCAGTGGGGGAGGAAGGTTCCAGCACCCTCCTGCCCCAGTCCAGCACCAGTACACAGAGGTGCTGGCATCTTCCTCCATCCCCTGCAGGGGCAGTTCACTAAAGCCATGGCAGTTTGGAAGACACTGTGAAATCTCTTTCTTCATCTCTTAGTTCTTGAAATTTTTAAGCTCACATTTTTCAGTTTCTTTGCGCATCACAATGGAAACTTGCAGGGAGCTTACCTTAAAACCAAACAAACTGGTAAACATGAGTTGATAATCCCTGGAGAGGATGCTGCAGAATGGACAATGCCATGCTGCAGAATGGATAGCGCTGTTTTGCCTGCAGCAGAGGGTCCATCCACCACTATAGATGGTTTTGCAGCCACCCTTGGGGCTCACTGTATGAGCACAGGGGCTGTACTGCTGTCCCATGGTCTCAGGGTGGAGGGCATCCCCCAGGGCTTATTGCTGCCTTGTAGCAGCAGCGTTACCAGGAATTATTCTTCTCCCTACCCTCTGCACCTCTGGGGGTGAGGGAAGAGTCTGGCCCTTTTTGGGGCTGTAGCTGCCTAGAGCACTGTGGCAGTGTGGAGTGAGGTCTGAGCAAGATGTGGGCTGGCTCTGGCAGAAGTGCTTGGTTTGGTGTTTTACTGTCTCAGTGAATTGTTATAGAGACCAGGCTTAACATTTCACATCAAGGAGGGATGCGTCCCACTGCTACCCTTTCCTTGTGGTGTGGGCAGGCACTGTGCACGTGTGTATCCTCGGGTAGCTGATTCATTGTGTTTTTGTATGGGGCAAGGGCTGGCTACTACTCACTGCTGTCACCAAGTGTAGCTGATGAACGTTGGAGTATCTGGTGGAAATCATGAGGCATGAACATTCATTCATCTAGCTTAGTTTCACTTACAGCTGTACCATTTGGCTGCCCAAATGCTGCAATGGTAGTAACAGGGCTTGAGACTGTCTCCCCCACTTCTCCTTTTCCCCTCCCCTCTCTTGTATTTCTTTTCTCATTTTCCTTC
>NW_009925755.1:0-6895 GCF_000696875.1 Nestor notabilis | reverse complement strand
TCCTTCCTTCCTTCCTTCCTTCCCTTTTTCTCTGTTTCCAGGGTTTCATTGATGGCAGGCTTGTTGATAGTTCGGAATGACACACAATCACAGTACACTATCAAAACTGTTATATATTTCTTAAACTTCTTCCAAAATTCCAGGATATGTGCTGTAAGTACCATGATCCCTACTGCTCTTTAATAGCTTATATGAATTACAGGTCGTCTTTGCAATAAAGTTTCTCCTTGTGAGTCACACTCCATCCTGACTGAAGAAATGCTACAAGCTGATTAAATGCACATTTGCCTGTTCTTTCCAGGTTAGTTCAAATAAGGAAGGAGATTTTCCAACTCAGTTATATTGTTAAAAAGTGATGTCTGAAAATTACCAAGACTAAAGGGATAAAAGATCTTGTACAAAAGCTTATTTCTAGCTCCACAGAGAGACCCTTTCATAGTGATATATAAAATAGTCTCTGTTTTCTAAACAGAGTTTACTTTGCCAGAGACACCAGGAAGCACTTCTGTAACAGCAACTCAGGCTTCATAAGAAATACTGTTTGTAAGAGAAAACAATAGAAACTATTCAATGAAGCAACGATTACTTAACCAAAAGATCAAGTAAATAACTTTTCTCTGGCAGAGAGATTAATTAATCAGGAGATTTACATGAACAGATGGGAATGGGAAAAGTATGCCATAATATGGGAAAAAATATGCCTGCAAAATGAAAATTCTCCCTCTTCAGTGGTAATGAGCCTTTTGTGGCACATTACTAAAAAGTAATCTATGCTTAAATGTAAGAAGCATGCCAGAGAAAGAAACAGTATTCAGTGAGGTATGGGAGGGAATGCATTTTCAGAAACAAATTCAGATAAGCTGTGAGAGTAACCTTTCTGTTAGAGAAACACAATTCATTTGCTGAATGACGTTTATTTCAAGTAAAGAGCATAATAATGGGGTTTTACACCAGGATATGATTGCATATCCCAAGACATGATCACATAGGTCCAAAATTGCTTGAAACATGCATACAAATTATTCTTTCTTCTCCACAGATCTCAAAGCAACAGTCATGGAGTTAACAGTGATGATATCTTTTTAGCACCTCTGTCCCCTGTATTGAGAAAACTATTATGACGTCTAATATCAAGAGATTGAAAAAACCTTGCCCAAGATGCCAAGACCTTGGAATAGCTAGAAATTAAGACCATGTCTATCTTTTGACCACAGAATCCTCCTTATTTATTAAGACCATGGAATTTATATGGTTGAACTACCAAAGTAGACCAGAGAGAATAATTTTCTTCTGCAAAAACCCTCCATGCTTCCTACCATGGTGATTACATTTTGAAGTGGAATGAGTCATTGGAGTCTAATCTATTTCAAGAAAGGTGTGCAGCAGAATGCTACTGATTCATTAAGTTGTACTTAGACAAAGGTAGGATTAAAGGAAAGATAAACTTGGGCATTATTTATACATAGGACTGTATACAATTAGAAAGAGTTTGTATGCTTAGTGGAAGGGGATAGGAACCCATTCAATTATACACTAGGTAGGAAAACAGAGTTCCTTGGAACTAAATGTGATAAAAAAGGACAGTTGGTCAATGCAGGTGTGGAAGTATTTCCCAGCTTCCCCAAAACTCAATCGAACAATCTCTCCTGCAATATTTACCTCTTCAGTGCTGGTATTTGATTCTAATTTCAGGTTCATGGGCCTGGTTCCTTATTTTTGTCGTTTGAAGTATAAGCCTTTGCCCATCCAATCATTTTTCTACCCAACCAATTACAGTATCCTGTAGTACAGGATCTGAATTTCTTCAGCTATTTATTATAGCACATATTTATTGTTTCAATAACATCAAGGATATTCATGAGCCTTTACAGAAAAATCAGGTAGATCTCTGCTAGAAGAAGTTACTTAGATGTTACAGTTTGTCATATTATAATAAAAATCATACTGAGGTTATGGGAAAAAAGCAAAAACCAAATAATAATCTAAGAGAAAATGTGTCAAAGTGACAAGGTTCATTAAAACATTCTTAATTTTGCAAAAAACATTTTTTAAAAAATATATTAATACTTACTATCAATTATTTAACAATTCAAAAGGATTTTTTATTTGCATTATAGTTCATGTTTGTAATCTCAATAATCCTTACTCTTAGCTCACCATAAATTCTATGATAAATGAGCCTTAATTTATGAAATCTTTCACTGTCTCTGTCAACCCACCTGAAGACACCCTTCCCTCTAACCTGTATTCTCTCTTATGTTTCAGTGAAGCTGTTCATCCTCTTTATTATTTCATCTGTCTATCTATATACAATATTCCGTGATATCAGAAGCAAAAGAGCAGAAAAGAGTAGAAACAAATATGATGTTTCATTTGGTGTTTTATATAGCATTTTGTACAACAGACCTTTTCACCTTTTCCTTCTTAAAAATTGTTATATCCATCCCAAATACATAATTCAAGCAGAGAGTCAAACTAATGTTCAGGAAAAGGATGTAGCATAATTATATGTTATTTATATTCCCTTGTATTCTATTTATTGAGATTTTGCTGGGTACTAATGGCAGCCTTTTTGCCTTCTTCAATTTAAAAATATTGCCAATTATAGAATAAATCATTCATATCAAACATAAAAATTTAAATTTCGAAATGGAAACATTAGAAAATATTCAAATGGGACATTTTCCCTTCCTCCCTTGTTTCCCCTTTATTAGGTAAATTTTATCAAAATTCTTCCTAAACTCCTGTAAAGTTTCAAAGCATCTTCTAAAAAGAAGGTTCATCAAATTCATCCCTCAAACCTTTATCTCCAGATGTGAACTTTTGAGAGGAAGCTTCATTAGCCAGTGCAAACCACAGACAGTGCTATGAAACGCTTATATATTGTGAAGTCTTGTGAATATTCTTTTTGAATCCAAATATCTGAAAGGATAGACAAAAAATATTCTGTTCAAATATATCTTAACAAAGCCATAAGTGCACACAAAATACATTTCACAGTATCTTAAAGGCAATACACAGTTAAGTTAATGTCTAAACCTGTTCATAATGCATACTGCTTTGTATTTCATCTTTAAAAACATATGCTTTCCTTATTATATGGAACAAGTTCTGTCTTCTATACAAAGGTAGTTTGAATGAATGAGCAATTTTTTCATGTCTTTCAGAAATTTTGGATGAATATATTTTTAAAGATTTGATTTGGGAAAAGGATAGAGGGAGAACTCTCAGTGAGTAGAGAAGTAAGGATGATGACTCCTGTGATGCTTTTTACTAACATGAGGTGTACAATAATTATGTTGATTTTAAAAAAATAATTTTTTAAAGGCTATTTTTAAAAGTGGTTTTGTATTTCTTTTAGCAGTTCTTTGGTTTCAGGCATTAACAATACAACATATCATCTATAGTTTCATCAGTACATTATGAAACATCATACTGAAAAAGTGAGAAACTCAGGAAATTATGAAGGATGCAGTACACTAAAGCTCTGAACTGAAGTTTTGGGTAGAATTGGTCTTTCTAAAGGTGTAGAAAGAAAATACACCCTGCACAGTAACAGTTCAGACAGAACAACAGCAAATCAGTGTTCCAACCATGTGCGCTTCCCTGTGCATTTTGATGAATTTCATTTGTGGACAAGAAGAAAAACAACCATATATTGCAATTGACCCTTTCTTTATGCTTTACAGGCTATAGGACATAGTATATGATTTCATTTTTCACCTGTGCAAAACTGAAGCTAAAGGTTGGTAGAGAGAACCCATGAAAGTACTTTTTCCTGTTCTAGAGGCTGTGTTAATCTCCATCCTTTTCTTTTTTGCCTTTCTTTGCTTTTTTACCAATGTATTTAAATTTTATGATAAGCCTTGCAGTGAAAAATTTATAAATAGTCTGGGAGCACAACGGAATTTCAGAAATGATGGTATGGCAGGCATAAAATGTTCAATGTACATATCATGGGGGTGTAGAGAAAAGTACAGCCTCATATTAAATATAAGATGGGACCTGGAAAGAGCATTTTGTCTGTTAACTTGCTGCAGGGTAGGATCAAGTATATTTAAATTATTCCCAATAATTATTTGGCTAATGATAGAGATTCTAAAATCTCCCTGGGCAACCTATTTTTCTGCTTATCTGTCCTTCCCATTAAGATTTTTCTTTTAAATGTGTAACTTAAATCTCCCTTGATAACATTTAAGCCCATTAAGTCTCGTTCTATACATAGTAGACAACTTTGCAAAAAGCTTCCACTTATTTGAAGACTGCCATCTCATATCAGTATTGTCCTCTCTAGACTAAACTCTAAGTCCTTAACATTTTCTTCTTACACTATGCATTCTGAGAT
The DNA here is from genome assembly GCF_000696875.1 of Nestor notabilis. NCBI lineage: Eukaryota > Metazoa > Chordata > Aves > Psittaciformes > Psittacidae > Nestor > Nestor notabilis. Next base: position 2,550 of record NW_009925755.1, on the reverse strand, counting down.
TCCGAATATTACTGTTTCTCCATTAATTCTTTTGTTTCTCTTCAATTGATTATGAGACTTACTGCAAAAATTTGAATGGAACTAGTCCAGCTGAACGCTCACAGTTGAAGGATTACTTTCTGTGTCTTATAGAGTAGGCTGTCATCAGAATTCAGAAGACTATGGATACAGCTTGTACTTGACAGCTACTGAGATACACAGGACCCACCACATTGTTTATCTGCAGATCAGCTGCATGCTATATTTTCAGTAAGTGTGATATGATTATCACAAAATACACCGTATGCTGTCAAATATCCATTTGCTTTTGCTTTCAGTCTAGTGGCTTAAGAACTCGGACTTCTACACCCAAACCTGAAAACTGTGGTTTTTTTTGAATTACAGAAACCTTTATGTGTCACGGTATAATAGCTGTGCTTTTGCGGCACTGTGAGATAGTTTTACTCGTGCTCAGCCTGTGATTTCTTATAATCCTTGGGTCCTGCTGTACAGGTTTTAACTGGGTTATATTTTGCTGTTGGTTATTCTAACCTGACAAAATATCTCACTTGTTTTGCTCAGGTTCATGTTATTTTTTTGTAACGTTCTAAATCCAGTCCTGTCTTCAAACAGGGTATTTATTTATTTATTCCTCCCAGCTTACTGCTGTCTATGATGTAATAATAATGATAATAATAAGGTAATGTGCACACATTATAGATGTAATTATTGAATAACATCAAACCTCAGAGATATCCTTGGAGAAAACTACAGAGTGATCTTCCAATGCATCTTTGACAGTGAACCACTGTATTTTCTGAGTACTATTTTTTAACATGCTTCTTCCCTGTTTAAGTAAAGTTTTTTCTAGGCTGTCTGTCAATTTACCTGTAAGAATGTCATAGAAAATAGTGCCTTCTAAGTGAAAGAGAAGTCTAACTAAAATCAAGAAATATAACTACTGCTTCATGATTTATTACTCACTGGAAATGAAAATTAGTCCAATTTAGTCAACATGACTTCTTCCTGACAATTCTGCATTGGCTGTTACTTGTATCTTTGTTTCTTTTACATTCATAACAACAGTTTGTGTCATTAGGTAGTCAACCATTTATTTTGAAAGAGTTGTTCTTAGGTTGTTTTGTCTAAAATTCTCTGGTACAATTTTTGTGCTTTTTAACAACAGATTTGATGTTTCACTGCTCCTCAGGTTGTTATAATGTTAACTGTATGCCACCAGTATTCAGAAATTTAACAAAAGCAAGTGTCAAATGCTCCACCTAGGACAGGGTAATTCTGGTTAAATTAGAGTGTGCCTAGGTGAGAGCAACCAAGATGGTGAAAGGTCTTGAGTGCAAGACAGCAGAGAGTGGCTGAGGTCACTTAGCTTGTTCAGCCTGGAGAAGGCTGAGGAATGACTTTATCACAAAGTCTACAACTTTCTCAAAGAATGCAGCAAAGGGGAGATGTTGATTTCCTCTCCTTGGTGATCCGTGATAGTGGATGAGGAAATGGAATGAAGCTGCATCAGTAAAAGTTCAGATTGGACACTATGAAAAAAGTTTTCACTGAGAGGATGGTTGGTCACTGGAACAAGTTTCCCTGGGAAGTGGGCATGGCACCAAGCCTGTCAGAGTTCAAGGAGTGTCTGGACAATGTTTAGTCATATGGTTTCTTTTTCTTTTTTCTATGAAGAGCAGGGAGTTGGAGTCAATACTCTTCACGGGTCCCTTTCAACTTCAGATATTCTATGATACTATGAAATAATTACTAAAGGTCCTGAGATAAATTCAGACAGCATTCTAAACAGCTCAGTACAAATTTCTTAGAATCTGAGTAATCTGCAACCATCAAAATTATTGTGATTTATTCTAAGCTAAGTTTCCAGGTCTCTATTGTTGTTATTAACCAATGATCTTTTTATATTTCAGGGAACTGTGAAGCAGTAAAGAATTAAACATTTTTCAGTTTCCCTGGTTTGGTAAAGGATAAACTCTTCCCATAGTTTTCCTCAATCCATTAAACATCTTATACAGTGATTCTTTCATGCCATTTTTGTTACTTGCTAAATACAACTCCTTTTCTCCATTGTACTTTATGATTTTGATGCCAGGCTTTTCTTTCATATTCATTCCAACTACTTTTTTCTCTAGTTTTCACCTTGTACATGCTTGCCTCTTAATTCAGTAGGTCAGAGTTCCTGTGCACCAGCATAATATATTGTTCACATAAAAATTTAAACTAAAGAAAACAATTAAAAGTAAACTGATATCTTCTAAATCCCCTTTAAAAATTTACTTAAGCAATATGAAATCATCTTCTCTATCTCCAAGCATCTGCAGAAGACAGAAAAAATCTGAAGGTAGAAATAAAATACTTACATTGTATATAATAGTATACATTAGGTCTGTCAAAGATATATGAATGAGGCAGATGTTGAGATTAGAGTTCTAAATTATCTTCCTTTGGGTTAAAGAAAAACTTAGATTTAAACACATACATATGGATGGGTACAGAGCTGTTGAGAAAACATAGAAGATAAAAAGAAGCTTATAGAAGGTGGAAGGGAGG